>NC_052353.1:18159113-18352344 GCF_009727055.1 Benincasa hispida | reverse complement strand
TGGACACATGGAGCTTTGGGAGAGTGACACATGGGACTTTTGGTTATTTAAAGTATTATATATATTATTTTATAAAAAATGTGTCAAACTGTTTCTTTTGAAATTAAATATATATATATATATATATTATATATTTTATTTTTTTATTTAAATTTTTTTTCTTTTAATTTCTTTTAATCTCCACCCTTCATTTTTTTTCTTTAACACAAATCTAATGGTCCAATTTAAATTCAATTTTTTTCCTTTCCATCTCTTATAAAACCATCTTTCTCTCCAAATTTTGAACTAACGAATTTTTACATTTCATAATCCTCAAAAACACAAAGTTTCTATTGTTGCTCTCTCTAAGCTCTCAATTTTTTTTCTTTTCATCTTATTCTTAAGAGAGTGTTATTGTATTGTAAGGAAAATTTGTTGGTGTTTAAACTTGTAAATCCACTCTAGTGAGAGTTGTATGTGTTCTTTCAAAAAATTTCAACATTTGTAATGGCAAGATTTTTTTTTTTTTTTGTCCAAAGTAGATGTAGTTCATAGTTTTGTACTCAAATATTTCATGGCGATAATGCACAAATGAATCAGATGATATAATATCTTACATGAAAATTCAACAATATATAATTTTCCCACTCCCACAAACTTTAATTACTTCCAAGTGCAGTGACAACACAAGTTATACTTTCAACCAAGTCAAATTCCAATTTTAGAGAAATTCTTTGAATATAAGATGGACTCAAGTAAAGGTTTAGAATATAACCTAGATGAATTTCAGAAGATTATAGTTCATCTCATTAACATCGGTGAGAAGATATCGGATGAAAATCAAGCAGTTATTTTTCTGAATTCTTTGCCTGAATCGTATGGAGAAGTTAAGGCAGTTTGATCCTAAACCGTGGAAAGGATCGGGTTTGCTCTTTAACCCGTAAAAGGAGCGGTGGTGTAACGGTTGGGCTCTAATCCGTGGAAAGAGTCGGAAAGATTTTATTCAAATTCCCAAGAGGAGCTTGGGGAGTGGAGTAGGTCGAATTTGATCGAACCACTATAAAAATTACGGTGTCTTCTTCTCTAACTCTTTTCTTTTTATTTTTGTAATTAATTTAAGAAATTTATTGTATGTTTTAGTTTTTTCTTATTTATTTGCTAAAATTTGATAGAATTAAATTATCACACTTTTTGTCATCTTATTTGTTGCATAAATTGAATTTTTCTTTTTATTTATAAAAAGAATATTAATTAGTTTAATTGTGTTAATTTAGAAAAAAAAAAGTTTAATTAAACCCTATTCACCCCCCTCTAGGGTTTCCATATCGATCCAACATTGATTGGTTGATATGGACACAGAAATATGTATATAATGAGGAGAGTGCAGCTATCGATCTTTAGTAGAGTGCTCAATAGTTAACAGATGGTGGATCCCGTGAATAAAGAGTTTAGTCAGTTATTCACGTACCATTGGAGCTTTAAGTTACAGGTCCATAAGGTCCCCTTGGTAGCTCAATGGATTCAAGTTGAGAATCAATTATTCGATTTAATTTGAAGTGTTCAAATTAACAAGAGCAAATTCAATTATATATGATATAATTTTTGTGATGTATGAGATATATCAAGTGGAGGATTAATGTAAATATGATTTACAATAAGTACCATAAAATAGAAAAAGAACTATGGTTTGTATGTTTCATGAAATGAAATATTAAAACTATAGGTTATAAATATAATATGGTAAGTTGGTTATCATATTTATTTATAATAATATTAATTATTTGTTACTTGAATCTTTTTCTCTAATAACCGATTGAGTGGGAGGTCATTGGTGGTTTTATTGTAACCGTGAGATAAAAGAAAAAATATTTTCCTAAAATTAGAGAGTTACTAGATTTGGAAAGTTACTTATAGTGAAAGCTATCAAGTGAAAATGTTTCACTAAGCGATAGCTATAGAGAGACTAAATGATCGTGGAGCATTGACTATACAATAGTCATTCAGCTAGTCGTAGCTAAACGATCACGTGGCTTTGTCTATAGGTAGGCTGCCATTTATTACACGATCGAGCATATCATCTATGTGATAGACATCTTCCTATCTCCCACTTGCTTAATCGTCTACACAATTGTTGTCCTATTGTCTCTTTCTCAAGCCAAGTTCATACAAAGCCCACAACTCCAAGATTCTCACACCGAGAATACCAAGGTAACCATTGTGGTGGTGTTCTCACTAAACTCGATTGTGTTCGAGGAACTCTTGGCTGTTTGTGTTGATCGTTGTGTTCGTGTTGTGCATCGATCGTTGCGTTCGAGGGCTTGGTTGCTGTTCTTCGACGCTTGGAGATTGATCGAGGGAGTTTGAAAAATGTTTCTTCAAAGGTACGCATACTCTATCCCTTGATATTCTTTGTAAGCATGCGATAATTTCTAGTTTTGCATGACCTGTTTGTTTCCGTTCTTGTAATATAATTGTATATGTTCAATTTTGAATGGAATTTGGAATGATCTTTTTGCTGCTCATGGAAATCCTCATGCTCGATTTCCTTCAATTGGTATTAGAGCCAGGTTGTTCTGATATTCCAAATTTCACTTATGTTTTGAACTTCTTTTACAGTCGTGGTGGGTTTTCTGCATTGCGTTTAAGTGTTAAATGCGTTTGTGGATGGATATTGATGAATGTTTACGTGAGAATTACCTCTGTTTAAAGCTTTTTTTTCAATTAAAAAGTGTTAATTTGTAAGGGCCCCTATATTTTTTGGCATAATTAACAACCAATCAAGTCTGTAATTCAAAATGTTTGGGTTTATTGAGTTGTTCGTGATGGTGTTTTGAAGCATGGAGATACGGTTCTCATGGAGGAAGAAGACCAAGGGTTATCATGGAGGAAGAAGACTAAGGGTTGGTCGTATCGTGTAGCCCAAGGTAAACAATCATTGGGATTCGACTAAATGATCGGGTAGAAAAGTTCTGCGCAATCATATAGTATTTACTAAACGATCATTTAACTAATGCTAAATAATAGGGTAAAACGTTTACTCTATCATGTAGCATTGGTTGCCCGATCACGTGGACGCTGGAGATAGACGATCGTATAGAGCATTTGATGCTCATCGTTTAATAAAAGGCGTGTGCATTAAACGATCGTGTAGTTAGCATGCTTCATCGCATAGTCATTGACTACACAATCACCCAGTATACGACACCTCACGCTTGCTCACCGATCGTTTAGACGATTGTGCTACACCACATCATTGTCGTTTAGCTGATTGCTTAAGGATTGGGTTGTACATTGCATGCTACACGATCATGTACCTCATGCTTCATTGCATAGTCAAGGTGCACAATCGTTGCTAAACGATCATTTAGTTCGGTGTTGGTAAACGATTGAGTAAAGCGTTTACTTTTTCGTGTAGGCGATCACAATGAATTTTGATACACGATCAAAGAGATGCGGACTTCGACAGGACGACTCATGACTCGGTTCGCCTATTTGAATTGGAGGCTTTTTTTTATTTTTAATAGTTTGCTTTGTTTTTTGAGGATTTGAGGCTAATTATTTCGGTTCATCAACTTTTACTTAATATACATGAGATGTATGTTGGATTATATGCCACAGTGTATGACATTGTTTTGAAACCCACTTTAGGTTATGCAATTATTCATGCATCATATATTATAAGTGTTATAATATAGCTTTTGGCATGATGAAATTACAAGAGAGCATGTGCATGCATCATGAAATATAAGAGTTATATTTATGCATCTAGTAAGCATATTCATGCATCATCTTTATATTATAAGTGTTATAGTATAAGAGTGAATGAAAGCATGTTTGCTTGGTTCATTGCTTGGTTGTATAAGTGTTATATAAAAGTAGCAATGAATGAACAATGCATGGAGCATGACACCTAGGCTTATTTGTAAATGTTATGAATGCCTTGTATATGTTTGCTTCACATTGTGGATGGTTTTGGTTGTTTATGTTACATGCATTATAATGGAAATTAGAAATAAAGTCAATAAGAAAGAGTTGCATGCGAACTTAGGCACACTCATATTTTAAAAGGGTTTTAAAATTAGATTGAGATAGACCTAAGTTCAAGGTTCTAATGAGATTAGCAACCTAAGTTTAATCCTTTTAAATCAGTTTAATATGATTATATTGATTGACATGAAAGATTAAAATTGTATTCAGTCTATCTATAAAGGACCTTTTGTCTAAGGCGAATTCTGTCTAGGCTGGGGTACTTAAGCTGAGGGAAACAAAACACCCCTACCTAGGAACCTACCTGGAAAGGTGAATTAGATAGATTTTCTACAAGCATGCGACAATTGATCAAAAACTTTGTTAAAAAGTTTAATGAATGATGATCAAAAGTTGTTTCAACTTTCCAAGGTAAATGTTACTCTTAGGCAAACCTAAATAGTCACTTAGTTAAAATTCTTACTTGTGTTTTTTCTAAGTAAACTAAACTCTAGGTTATGAAATACTCAGTGGGTGGAATAGATATATATGATATGTCAATGAGTCCACTCACGTTTCTCCCTGAATGTTCACGCCGTGAGATTCGTGCTTGGCCTCATGGTGTACTGGGAGCATCCCCCTTCAAATGGTGTTTGCATGAGTTAATATCAAGGTGGACGGAGAGAGTATTTATAGTAAGTGGGTGAAAGGTGTGTGTCAACATGTCATGCAATCTCCTTCATTGGTTCGCACTGTGAGATCATTCCTGCACTCCCTCATGGCGCCCTAGAAGCGTCCCCCTTCGAATGAGTTTCGTGCAGTTGGTCAATATCAAGGTGAACTCCAAAAATGGATAGGGTCACTTTAATTTTTGCCCCATTGGATTTTTTCCCTTCGGATTGGCTTCTTGGGGTGGAACTCTAGGGCCTAAAATGTTGGGTCACACTACGGGAAATTGTTAAGTAAGTCAATGATTTCTTGACCAAAACAATGATGGCTAGTTGTTATAGGAGCAAGAGTTGTTGTGGTATTACTGGCTTGTTGAGAATGTCTCAATTTAGAGGAGGGATAAATTGGCCACCCTTCGATGGTTTTTTTCCTAAACCTTTGAAGTGTAATTGTGAAACTAGATGTCACACAGAGTTTATTTCAATTTTACTAAACCGCATTGGATGTGGTATGTTTTTCAACGAGTATTTGCTTAAAACCTGACATAGGTCAATGCGTTTGTTTTTTCAGCAACATGAATGTTTTTCCATTGAATGCCTCTAGTTTGACCGATTTCATATAGCGGAAAAAGTCTGTTAACACATATTTCGTGGTAAACGACCTTGAGTTTGTAATGGTTGAGGAAGTGTCCTCAAGTCTCGACCCTTGATCCACTGCAAAATTTTCGTAATACATATAAGGTGTGGATGAAGGCTAATTCATTTGCCCGATTTCTCATATTGGCTAGCATACCTGATGCGTTATCCAAAAGGGTTGAGAATATGGTCATTGCACGAGAGATCATGGACTTGTTGCTAGAGTTGTTTGAACGTCAGTTCTTACTTTTCAAGCACAAAGGGATGGATGACAAAATCAGTAGCGTCAGTTCCCAAGATAACCTACTGGAAGAGAAAGCAAGTGTTGCTGACTCTATTAAAGTTCATCGACGAGAAGTGTTCTCTAAAATGGAACTTGGAGAATATTAGGTTCTGATACTGATCCCACTACTCTCCAAAAGAGGAGGATGTCTAAAGAAAGTCAATATGATTTATTGGTCTTGGAGACGTGTTTGGTAGAGAATGATGATTCTTCCTAGATACTTAATTCAGGTGCTACTAACCACGTCAATTCTTCATACCAAGGATTCAATGCCACAGGGAGATATGACTCTTCATGTCGGTACTGGTGAGGTTGTTTCAGCTATTGTTGTAGGCAGGCTGAAGTTATTTTTGGATAAGAATCATTATTTGTTACTGGATTATGTTTTTGTAGTTCCTCATATTAAGAGGAACTTAATCTTGGCATCTAAGGTTAGGTCACACATCAACCTCAATAGGATTGTGTAGTTGGTGAAATATGGACTTGTAAACAGTTCAGAAGAAAACTCCTTACCGGTGTATGAATCATGCCTTGATGGGAAGATGACCAAACGACCTTTTACTGGAAAAGGTTATAGAGCCAATGATACCTTGGAGCTTATATATTCAGATCTCTATGGTCTGATGAGTGTTTGAGCTCGAGGTGGGTATGAATATTTCATCTCTTTCATAGATAATTATTCAAGGTATGGACATCTTTACTAAATGCAACGTAAGTTTGAAGCTTTCGACAAGTTCAAGGAGAATTTAACTGAAGTTGAAAACTTGTTAGGTAAGAAGATAAAAACACTACGATCTGATCGTGGTGGAAAGTATATGGACCTCCAATTCCAAAACTATATGATAGAACATGGAATTACATCCTAAAAATCAGCCCTAGGTACACCTCAACAATTTGGTGTATCAGAAAGGAGAAATAGAATCCCGTTGGACATATTTTGGTCTATGATGAGTTATGCTCATCTTTCAGACTAATTTTGAGGATTTGCAGTGGAGACTACATGTTACATTTTGAACAACGTTCCCTCGAGAAGTGTTTCTAAAACACCTTTTGAGCTGTGGAGAGGCCGTAAAGGTAGTTTACACCACTTCAGGATTTAGGGATGTCCAGCCCATGTGCTAGTGGCTAACCCAAAGAAGTTGGAATGACATTCGAAAGTTTTCCTCTTTGTAGGCTACCCTTGGGAAACATAGGGTGGATACTTTTATGATCTGAGTGAGAACAAAGTGTTTGTGTCGACAAACGCTATCTTCTTGGAAGAAGACCACATCAGAGATCATAAACCACGAAGTAAGCTTGTTTTACAAGAGACTTCTAATGAGACTACTGAGGGTTCAACAAGAGTTGGTGAATATGCCGATAGATCAACAAGAGTTGTTGATATTGTTCTCTAGTCAACCATCTCAAGAGTTGATACTGCCTCGACGTAGTGGGAGGGTTATGAACCCACCAAAATGCTACATGGTTTTGACGGAGGCCTAGAACATCATTTCTAATGATGGGGTCGAGGATCCATTGTCTTTTAAGCAAGCAATGGAGGATGTGTTGACAAAGATGAGTGGATTAAAGCCATGAACAAGGAAATTGAGTCTACGTACTTGAATAATGTCTTGGAACTTGGGGATCAGCCTGATGAGGTAAACTCTATAGGGTATAAGTGGATCTACAAGTGAAAACGAGGTGTAGATGAAAAAGTGCAAACCTTTAAGGCTAGACTTGTGGCAAAGGGTTATACCCAGGTCGAGGGAATGGACTATGAGGAAACTTTCTCACCTATTGTCATGTTGAAATCTATCGGGATACTTTTGTCCATAGCCACATTTAATGATTATGAGATATAGAAAATAGACGTAAGGACTACCTTTATTAATGGTAATCTTGAGAAGACCATCTACATGGCTCAACTAGAGGGGTTTATAATTTCAGATCAAGAGCAAAAATTTTGCAAGATTAATAGGTCCATTTAGATTTGACAGTGCGATCAAATCATTTGGCTTTGATCAGAATGTTGATGAGCCTTATGTTTACAAGAAAACCATCAATAGCTCAATAGCTGAAAACCATCAATAGCTCAATAGCTTTCCTTGTATTGTATGTGGATGATATCCTACTCAATGGGAATGATGTAGGCTTTCTAACTGACATTAAAAAGTGGCTAGCCACCCAATTCCAAATGAAAGATTTGAGAGAGACGCAATATGCTCTAGGGATCCAGATCATTCGAAATTGTAAGAACAAGAGGTTAGCCTTTTCTCAAGCATCATACATTGATCAAATGTTGATCAGGTACAGGATGCAGAATTCAAAGAGGGGTTTGTTACTCTTCAGGCATGGAATTTTTTTGTCTAAGGATCAATGTCCTAAGACACCTCAAGAGTTTGAGGAGATGAGACGGATTCTCAATGCTTCTGCTGTTGGAAGCTTAATGTATGAAATCTTATGTACCAGACCTGACATTTGCTATTCAATAGGGATTGTCAGTTGCTATCAGTCCAATCCAGGATTAGATCATTGGACACCAATCAAGATGATCCTAAAGTATCTTCAGAGAACGAGAGACTACATGCTCGTGTATGGAGATAAAGATTTGATCCTTACAGGATACATAGACTCTTACTTTTAGACTGATAGAGATTCTTGTAAATAGAATAAGGGTCAGTGTTCACTCTGAATGGAAGGGCTGTATTTGGAAAGGCATCAAGCAAGGATGCATCTCGGGCTCCACTATGGAAGCCGAATACGTAGTTGCTTGTGATGTAGCTAAGGAGGCTGTTTTCTTGAGGAAATTCCTTACAGATTTAGAATTTGTTCCAAATATGTCTTTGCTGATCACTCTTTATTGTGATAACAACGGGGTTGTGTCAAATTCAAAGGAAGCTCAGAGTTATCGTAGAGGCAAGCATATAGAACAAAAATATCATTTGATCAGGGAAATTGTGCATCGCGGTGATGTGATAGTCACGAAGATCGCATCGGAGCACAACGTTGTTAGTCAATTTACAAAGGCTCTCACAGTTAAAGTGTTTGAGAGCCATCTGGAGAGTCTGGGTCTACGGGACATGAGGCATCTTGTCTAGGGCAAGTGGGAGATGATATTGGGGTATAGAGTATGCCCTAGTTTATTGTATATTGTACTTGTTTTCTCTTGTATTGTACATTAGTCTCCCGAGGCATTAGGACAAGTGTGATATTGTTGGTATTGGTGTCCTAATTCTCCTGGAGTCTCGTAGTATCTTTATACACATTGTTATGAATAAAATAAGTGTTCTTTTATTTTTCATTTACTCATATCCAATATAGAAAGATTCATGTTATTGTATGTAAACTTAAGCATGTATATGAGATATACAAGTGGATCATGCCTAAGTAATAACCTAAAAGGTTTGTTGTATAAGGATAAAGGAGAGATACCTTATCTTGGTGATACTACGGATACGACCCACATTATAGAGGTTTACAAGTGTTGTGAACTACTACAAATGGTCTAATCCTTACCATTCAGGTGGAGACATGCGAGCGGGGGTATAAGACCGACCACGAGATGATTCATCTCTGTAGAAGACACCATTGATAATTGAGACTTACATCTCACCTAAACGACCATAGGTGACATGACCTTAATCTTGACTTTTTGGGAACTCCTGCCTTTGAAGATAGTCCTTTGATTAGTGTAAACCCCGAACTTAGGTTCCTTAGATAAGCATGTTTAGCCAAAGGGATGTTATATTACATATTTATTAAGTAGAAATTCATGTTGTTTATAGGAATTATGAAGGAAGGAAAGGAAAACATATTTAATGAAGAAACTCAATCATTGTCTGGCTGGAGGCACTAAGAGAGGGGTGACGTGGCAATCTACTCCTTGAATTCAAGAAGTAGCAGAAAGATTAAAACGGAAGTGAAACTTCAAAAGCATGGTTTTGGCAATTGACAAAGAAAATCTAGCGAATACAGTGCCATTTGAAAGCTGGGAGAATCTAGTCTTCAAGGTTGTCCTGCTTGAGAAAGATTGTAAGAGGAGAAGAACAAAAGAGGAGAATTTACAGAAAAGGCAGAACCATGGATTAATCAGGTCCTGAGGTGAAGTTTGGAAGTTCTAAGCCAAACTATAAGGAATTCTCTTTTCTCAGGTAGCGGTCAGTTTCCTCAAGGTTGATCCTGCTGCTGCTTGCCACCAAAAGACTCGGTTTATTAAGAGGATTTAGGTTGATGATCTATTTATGTACACATGTTTTGGAGAGGGACTAGGGCTTCTTTAGGAATGCGAGCCATCTAGCATGTATGCACCTAGTATAGATAGGTTGGTTGAACCTATGCCTGAAGAATTATTTATCTCTACCCTTTTGGGAGATGTGATAGTAGTAGATAGATGCTATAATCGTTGTGAGGTACTAATCAATGGTCAGAACTTCTATGTTGATTTACTTCCTTTAGAACTGTTAGAGTTTGATGCCATTCTGGGAATGGATTTTCTAAGTAAGTATCATGCTTTAGTAGACTGTTACAAGAAGGAGGTGGTGCTAAAAAAATCAAATGGCCAGGATGCAATGCTGACAGGAAGCAAACGATTAGTCGCAGGGAATTTGATATCAGTAGTGAAAGCTCGGAAGTTGTTGAGCAAGGGATGTAAAGCCTACTTAGCTAATGTGATGGTTACTCAAGGGAAAGAACTGAACCCAAAAGATGTCCTAGTGGTAAATGAATTTTGGGATGTATTTCCTGAAGAACTATTGGGATTACCACCCGACAGGGAGGTGGAGTTTACTATTGACTTAGTTCCAGGAACAACTCCTATATCGCAGGCACCGTATAGAATGGTGTCGACTGAGTTGAAAGAATTAAAGGTTCAGCTACAAGAGTTAATTGACAAGGATACATTCGACCTAGTGTATCGCCCTGGGGAGCTCCGGTATTGTCTGTGAGGAAGAAAGACAATACACTTAAATTGTGTATCGACTATAGGCAGCTGAATAAGGTAACAATTAAGAATAAATACCCATTACCACGCATTGATGATTTGTTTGATCAGGTAAGAGGAGCCACGTTGTTTTCAAAGATAGACCTGAGATCGGGTTATCATCAACTGAAAGTGAGAGAAGCCGATATTCCTAAAATCGCATTTAGAACGAGATATCGACATGATGAATTCTTGGTAATGCCATTTGGATTGACAAATGCCCCTGTGGTATTCATGGATCTCATGAACAAGATATTTCATCCCTACTTGGACCAGTTTGTGATAGTATTCATTGATGATGTACTGGTGTATTCTGGTAGTAAGGAGGATGATATTACCCACCTAAGGATAGTATTGCAGATGTTGCGAGATAGGCAGTTGTATGCTAAATTTAGTAATTGAGATTTTTGGTTAGATCAGGTAGCATTTCTTGGTCATGTTGTTTCAGTAGAGGGCATTAGTGTAGATACCCAGGAGACGGAAGCAATAGTTAATTGAAAACGACCCATGACTGTTTCAGAAATACGTAGTTTCCTAGGTTTGACAGGTTATTATCAAAGATTTGTGGAGGGTTTCTCTAAGATAGCCCTTCCTTGACAAACCTGACCAAGAAAGGCATGAGGTTTGAATGGTCGTTGAAGTGTGAACATAGTTTCCAGGAGCTGAAACGGAGACTAGTATCAGCACCAGTGCTTACCTTGCCTATTCCAGGTAAGGAATTTGAGATTTATTGTGATGCATCCCAAATTTGAGATTTATTGTGACACATCCCGACAAGGATTGGGATGTGTTTGATGTAGGATGGAAAGGTGATTGCATATGCCTCTCGTCAACTTAAAAAACATGAGGGCATTTATCCCACGCATGATCTGGAGTTGGCAGCAGTTGTTTTGGCTCTAAAGTTGTAGAGACATTACCTATTTGGAGAGCGCTGCAGGATACTTACAGATCACAAAAGCTTAAAATATATCTTTGATCAAAAGGAATTGAATCTAAGACAACGAAGATGGATTGAATTGATTAAAGATTACGACTGTTCCATTGAGTACCACCCTGGTAAGGCTAATGTTGTGGCAGATGCACTAAGTAGGAAATCCTCGGGACCCAAGCTATTATTGGTTCAATAAGAGGAATTCTATTGTAGGAGTTTAGGAATTCCAGAACCGCCTTATCAGTGGAAGCGTTAGGAGGAATTATAGCTACTTTTCAGATAAGGCCGAGCTTAGTAGAAAACCTTAAGCAGGATCAGTTGGAATACCCTGATCTTTAGAAGATTGCTGATGATGAAAGTAAGGGCATCAGGGTTGACTTTCAATTAGGAGCAGACAATGTGTTAGAAAAGGAGGGGAGAATGTGTGTGCCTAACAAGCTACAACTTAAACAAGCCATTCTAGAGGAAGCACATAGTTCCACCTATACTATGCATCTAGGTAGCCTCAAGATGTATAGAACTTTGAAGAAATTTTACTGGTGGCTGGGATGAAGAGAGACATAGCAGAATATGTGGACCGATGTATAATTTGTCAACAAGTAAAACTTGAGAGACAAAGACCAGCAGGATTACTCAATCCACTTCCAGTGCCTGAGTGGAAGTGGGAGCATGTGACAATGGACTTTCTATTTGGATTGCCTAAGACACCCTCAGGATTTAACGGCATTTGAGTAATAGTCGATAGACTAACTAAGACGGCCAAGTTCAAACCAGTAAAAGTTACTTTTACACTAGACTGTCTAGCTAAAATTTATGTGGATAGGATAATCAGTCAATATGGAGCCCAGTGTCGATAGTGTCGGATCAGGACTCGAGATTCACTTCAAAATTTTGGCCTAGTTTACAAAAGGCTATGGGCACTAAATTTCATTTCAGTACGGCTTTTCATCCGCAAACAGATGGACAGTCGGAAAGAACTATACAAACACTGGAAGACATGTTAAGAGCTTGTGTACTATAGTTCAAAGGAATTTGGGATACATATCTACCGTTGATTAAATTCGTCTACAACAATAGCTACCATTCTAGTATCGGAATGGCTCCCTATGAAGCATTGTACGACCGACCTTGCAGGACTTTGGTTCAATAGACAACAGAGAAAGTGAAACTCATCAGGGATAATCTTAAGGCGGCTCGCGATAGACAGAAGAGCTACACCGATAAACGAAGAAGAGAGCTAGAATTTGAAGTTAGAGAATGGGTATTTCTTCAGCTATTTCCATGGAAAGAAATTCTCCGGTTTGGGAGAAAAGGGAATTAAGACCACGATACATCGAACCATATGAAATTGTGGAACGAGTTGGTTCAACAGCTTATAGGTTGCAGTTATCGATGGAGGTAGCTCGTATTCACGACATATTTCATGTGTCAATGCTAAGGAAATACATGCCTGATCCTATTCACATACTAGCAACACGACCGGTACAGCTCAAAAAAGATTTATCTTACGAGGAAGAGGCCATCAAGATTTTGGATAGGAAAGATCAGGTATTCAGAATTAAGACGATTCCTTTGGTGAAGGTGTTATGGCGTAATCGTGGGATCGAGGAAGCAACCTGGGAACCTGAAAAGCAAATGAGGAAGAGATACCCTCAACTTTTCAAATGACATATCAGGTAAATTTCAAAAGCATGGTTTCGGCAATTGACAAGAGAAAATCTAGCGAATTCGGTGCCATTTGAAAGCTGGGAGAATCTAGTTTTCAAGGTTGTCCTACTAGAGAAAGATTGCAAGAGGAGAAGAATAAAAGAGAAGAATTTGTAGAAAAGGTAGAACCACAGATTATTCAGGGCCTGAGCTGAATTTTGGAAGTTCCAAACCAAACTATAAGGAATTCTCTTTTCTCAGGTAGCAGTCAGTTTCCTCTCGGCTTATTAAGAGGATTTAGGTTGATGATCTGTTTATGTACACATGTTTTGGAGAGGGACTAGGGCTTCTTTAGGAATGCTTGAGCCATCTGGGAATATTTTTTTTTTTTCGTTTTCAGTAAATGTAATGTCTTGGTTGTATGCATGTGTTCATGTAATTTTTGTAGAACCCTAAGGGAGGTTTGCTGTATGTGTATATTACTAGTGTTTGTAACAGGTTGGTATTTAGATTAAAAGGTTTGGTGGTGGCTGCTGACAGTAAGGGCTAGTAACTACCACGGTCATATCCTTTTCCAGAATAAAAGGGTAATATGGGAGGGGATGTGATAATTAGTATGGGTGAGAGTGGCCAGATTGCCAACTCAATAAGCCTTATCTTTTTTGGGATTTGTCTGGTTCAGAAGATGGGAACTCAATTACACAAGAAGAAATTCACTCCTTTGCTAAAGCAGGGTAAGTAGATAGATTTCTTCCTAAAGGGCTGATTCCGGGTATTGAACATAGTGGCCACATCCTTTCTTTGGAAGAGAGGACCAAGTTATAGTAGAACTATGACTTATGTGAAGGAACTCTTATTCAAGAGTACCTATGAGCGAAAGTGGATCTTTTCCAATTCATTGTGATAGAATTACTACATATACATTCAAACATACTAATATGCATTCATAATACTAAAGAGATCAAGAGGTCATACTAGATGAAGATTTCTTCTTCACAGCGAGCCTAAAACCCAACCATCTTCCTCGAAAAATTACCACTCGAACAGGAGGAAACGAATATAACACCACCACTTAGAGCCCTTAGTATTCTTGGAGTGAGAATCCAAAGTGTGGGCTTTGTTCGGATTTGGTAAAGGGGAGGAGGAAGAGAGACCGTACTCAATGATCAAGCAAGTGGGAGATGAGGTCTCTATCGCATAGACAAGATGCTTGATCGTTTAGGTGAAGTATACGATCGTGTAGAAAAAAGTAAGCGATCGTCTAGGAAAGGATAAGCGATCGTTTAAACGATCGTGTAGGAAAGGGTAAGCGATCGTTTAAACGATCGTGTAGGAAAAGAATAAGCGATCGTCTAAATGATCATGTAGGAAAAGAATAAGCGATCGTCTAAACGATCATTTAGGAAAAGTTAAGTGATCGTCTATACGATCGTTTAGTAAATATCAGGAGTTAAACGATTGCTTAGGAAAAGGTAAACGATCGTTTAGTTAATAGCGCGCGAAGGTGTAACCGGTAAGCGATCGCTTAGAAATATCGTATATGTAAGCGATCGTGCAGGCACTATCGTATAGGCACTGATTTTCTAAGCGATGACACTCTCTTTAACACAATGTCTGCACATCTCATGCTTAACATACCGTCAGCTATTTATGCATCTCAACGTGATCTTTCAATACACTCATTCGTTATTAGAACAGAAGAGACATAGTCCCATTTCCTTTATAACTGTCCAATGAATGTGATCTCATCATATTCATAACATATAAATTAATATCATATATTAATTAAAATATTATTCTCTACTAGATATAAATCATATTTATATCCAATTTCCTCCAAATTAATGTATCTCATACATAAAGTTAATTATATCTTATTTAATTAACTCATTCAACTATATCATATATAATCGAACTTTCTCTTGTCAATTTGAACATTTCAAACTGACCCAAAAACTGACTCTCAACTTCTATCCAAGCTACCAAAGGGACCTTATGGACCTATGGCTCGAAGCTCCAATGGTACGTGAATAGCTGACTAAACTCTTTAGTCACGATATCCACCATCCGTTAACTGCCAGACATTCCACTAAAGACCAACAGTTGAACTATTCTTGCCATAGATATATTTCTATGGCCATTGGATATAACCAATCATCAGTATGATTACCCTTCATGGATGGTTGTAATTACAGCAGACCAATTTATCATTTTGCCCCTGTAATTACATCTTCCTCCTTAAGTACCACCAATCCCTGTAATGAACAATACAACATAGTCCTACTATATGTGAACACCTCTCGGGCCATGAGAATGTGCATGGGGCCACATCGTTTAAGCCCCGGGATCAGCCTTTAAGAAAGCAATCTTTCTACTTACCCCTATTTTGAGGAAGGAGTGAACTATATCTTGTGAAGCTGAGTTCCTAACTCCCAAATCAGACGAATCCCCAAAATGGTAGGTCTGAGTTGGCGCTCTGGCCACTCGCACCCATGCGAATCAAAGGACCACCCTCAATGGAAGAAGTTCCCAACTCACTCAGGATTGAGGTCATGTTACCTATAGTCATCCTAGTAAAGTGAAGTCTCAATCACGAACGGAGTTATATGACAAGACATTAACACTGCGAGGTCAGGTCTTATACAAACTCTTTGTATAGGACGCCCCCACTCGCATGTTCACTACACGAATGATAAGGATCAGACCATCTTTGACAAGTCACAACATTTGTAACAATTCCACAAAGCTGGCCGCGTTCGTAGTGTTACCAGGATAAGGTTTCCCTCCTATATCCATATACAAGAGACTATTTTGATTGTCAGTTAAGACATAATCCACTTGTATGTCACTACATACATTCTTAAGTTACATAAAGACAACAAGGGATATTAAGTTTATTGGTTTGTGGTAAAATAAAAAACATCTAAATGTCAAAGTCAAGAGGTGAAGTAAATATCATATATATTATGCATCACAAGTACAAACTACAGGACACGAGACTTTAGGGCATAAACCCCAACAATCTCCCACTTGTCTTAGAGCGAAGTGGGAAGTACAAGTAAACAGGTACACAAAAATAAACTAGGGCATAAAAACCAGTGCAACAAAATCTCCCACTTGCCCTAGTCCAGCCGCAGGCAGTCCACTAGACCCATGCTCTAAAGGTGACCATCAAACACTATAGCCGTGAAAGCCTTCGTAAATGGATCGGCAACATTATGCTCCGAGGCGATCTTAGTGACGATCACATCTCCTCTATGCACTATATCGCGGATCAGATGATACTTCCACTCTATGTATTTTCCGCGCCTATGACTCCTGGGCTCTTTGGAGTTCGCCACATCACCACTATTGCCACAATAGAGGGTGATGGGCCTATACATATCTGGAACAACTGCCAGCTCTGTCAAGAACCTTCTGAGCCTGATGACCTATTTAGCAGCTTTACAAGCTGCGATGTACTCGACCATCATCATGGAGTTGGCGATGCACCCTTGCTTAGTACTTCGCCACACTACAGCTTCTTCATTAAGAGTAAATACTGACCCTGACTTTCAAGAGTCCTTATCAGTCTGAAAGTCAAAATCTGTGTATCCTGTAAGGGTCAAATCCCTCGACCCATACATGAGCATGTAGTCCCTCGTTATCCGAAGATACTTGAGGATGTTTTTAACTACAATCCAGTGACCCTGGCCTAGGTTAGACTGATACCTACTGACTATTCCCACAGCATAGTAGATGTCTAACCTAGTGCAGAGCATCGCATACATTAAACTGACAACGACAGATGCATATAGGACCTGTCTCATGTTCCCAACCTCTTGAGGCGTCGTAGGACACGTGTCCTTAGACAAAGTGATTCCATGCCTAAATGTTAGTAGGCCCTTTTTGTTGTTCTGCATTGAGTACTTGAGTAAGATTTTGTCAACATATGATGCCTGAGACAGCGCTAGCACTTTGTTCTTACGATCCCAAAAGATCTGTGTATAAAAAAAAAAACTGAGCCTCTACCAAATCTTTCATTTGGAATTGCGTCGCAAGCCAGTTCTTAACTGAAATCAGTAGACTTACATCATTCCAAATGAAAAGTATATCGTCTACATGCAATACTAAGAAAGCTACTGAAATGTTGACTATTTTCTTGTAAACACAAGGTTCATCGACGTTTTGGTCAAAGCCTTACGATTTGATCGCAACATCAAACTAAATATTCCAAGATCGAGACGTCTGCTTCAGCCCATAAATGGATCGATTCAGTTTGCGAACTTTTTGCTCTTAACCTTGGTCAATGAATCCTTCGGGTTGCACCATGTAAATGGTCTCCTCAAGATTGCCATTCAGAAAAGTCATCTTGACGTCCATTTGCCAAAACTCATAATTATAATAAGCTTTAATGAACAGGAGGATGCAGATAAACTTTAACATGCCAACAAGTGAGAAAGTCTCCTCATAGTCTACTCCCTCCACCTGTGTATAACCCTTTGCCACAAGTCGAGCCTTGAAGGTTTGCACCTTCCCATCAGCACCCCGTTTGCGCTTGTAGATCCATTTACAACCTAGAGGTCTTACCCGATCAGGCTGATCTACAAGATCCCATACCGAGTTGAAGTACATCGACTCTATCTCAAGATTCATGGCTTTGACTCATTCATCCCAGTCAACATCCTCCATTGCATTTTTATAGGACAATGGATCCTCAATGTCGCCATTTATCACCATAGTTAGGATTTTAGTGAAACCCAGATAGCGATTAGGTGGGTTCATATCCCTCCCACTGCGTCAAGGTTCCCTCAACTCTTGAGGTGGAACCGACCTACAAGATGAACTATCATGAACAACTCTAGTTGATGAAGTAGGTCCTTCAACCACTCTTGTTAAAGTTTCAGTAGTTTCTTTGGAAAACTCACTTAACATGACTTTACTACGTGGACTGTGCTCCCTGATATGATCCTCCTTCAGGAAAGTAGCGTTCATGGAAACAAACACCTTGTTTTCGGACGGATCATAAAAGTAACCTCCTCGTGTATGTTTGGGGTAGCCTACAAAGAGGCACAATCTCGATCGTGATTCCAACTTCTTAGGATTTTCTTCAAGTATATGTGTTGGATGTAAACTAGCTCTACGCTCGTTCCACAACTCCATAGGTGTTCTTGCAACACTTTTAGAAGGAACACAGTTGAGAATGTATATTGCAATCTCCACCGCGAAACCCCAAAACGAGTCTGGTAAGGAAGCTAACTCATTATCGAATGAACCATGTCCAACAATGTTCTGTTTTTTCTCTCTACTACACCATTTTGCTGAGGTGTACCTGGTGCTGAGAGTTGGGAAATGATTCCATGTTCTAATAAACAGTCCTGGAACACAGAATCAAGAAACTCTCCACCTCGATCTGATTGAAGTGTTTTTATTCTTCTATCCAAAGCATTCTCAACTTCAATAATTTGAACTTTTCAAAAGATTCAAACTTTCATTGCATCAGATAGACATACCCATATCATGAGTAATCATCATTAAACTGATAAAGTTCTCATAGCCTCCTCGAGCTCGTACATTCATAGGACCACAAAGGTCAGAATGTACTGATTCAAGAGGCTCTTTGGCTAGATAACCTTTTCCAGTAATAGGTCTTTTAGTCATCTTACTTTCAAGACAGAATTCACACACTGGTAAAGAATTTTTCTTTAACTTGCTTAGAATGCCATTTTTCACCAATCTCTCAATTCTATTGAGATTGATATGCCCTAATCGAAGGTGCCAAAGTTGGGCATTTTCTTGTGGAGAAACTCGTTGTCTTTAGATTGAGTTATGACAGATTTAAACATCTCTATGTTATGGAGGGAAAGGCTAAAGGTCTTAACACATACAAGTTATTTTCCAGTTTTGCTGTACAAATTTGAACACCATCCTTATGAATAAACGCTTTATTCCATTTAAAAGAAAGTGTATAATTGTATTGTAACAGACACTTTACAGAAATAAGGTTCCTTTTTAGTTCAGGAACTACAAAGACATCTTTTAATATAAGAAACCTATTCTATAAAGTTAACTGTGAAGGAAATCGGATTTCGAGATTTCCATGGGCTGTGGAAATAAAATTTTTCCAAATCACAATTATGAATGAACATAACATTTACAGTCGACTTCTAACAAGCAGTTATACAAATAATACAAAAATTACAGCATGAAAACTCAAATTCACAAAAAGAAAACTCTACGAAAAATTGAAGATACGTCTCCACGCTCCTTTACGCATGACCGCTTGAATAACAACAACCTCGAACGCTTGATCTACACGACCGCAACATAGCACGAACACTTTGCATACGTCGTCAACAAATGCCTCAGTCACGAACTCCTTAGAAATAGCACGAATGGCCTCCACAAAACCTCCAGATTTCTTCTTCACAGCGAGCCTAAAACCCAACCGTCTACCTCGAACAATCACGACTCGAACAAAGGAAACGGATATGACACCACCACTCAGAGCCATTAGTATTATTGGAGTGAGAATCCAAAGTCGGGCTTTGTTCGGATTTGGTAGAGTGAAGGAGGGAGAGAGACCATATTCAATGATGAAGCGAGTGGGAGATGAGGTCGTCTATCGCATAGACAATATGCTCGATTGTTTAGATGAATTATACGATCATGTAGGAAAAAGTAAGCGATCGCCTAATGATCGTGTAGGGAAGGATAAGTGATCGTCTAAACGATCGTGTAGAAAAAGGGTGAATGATCGTCTAAATGATCGCGTAGAAAAAACTAAGCGATCGTCTATACGATCGTTTAGTAAATATCGAGAGCTAAATGATCACTTAGGAAAAAGTAAACGATCGTTTAGTTAATAGCACGTGAAGGTCTACTTGGTAAGCGATCGTTTAACAATATCGTATATGTAAGCGATCGTGCAGGCACTGATTTTCTAAGCGATGACACTCTCTTTAACACAATGTATGCACATCTCATGCTTAACATACCGTCAGCTATTTATGCATCTCAATGTGATCTTTCAATACACTCATCCGTTATTAGAACAGAAGAGACGCAGTCCCATTTCCTTTATAACTGTCCAATGAATGTGATCTCATCATATTCATAACATATAAATTAATATCATATATTAATTAAAATATTATTCTCTACTAGATATAAATCATATTTATATCCAATTTCCTCCAAATTAATGTATCTCATACATAAAGTTAATTATATCTTATTTAATTAACTTGTTCAATTATATCATATATAATTGAACTTCCTCTTGTCAATTTGAACATTTCAAACTGACCCAAAAACTGACTCTCAACTTGTGTCCAAGCTACCAAGGGGACCTTATGGACCTATGGCTCGAAGCTCCAACGGTACTGAATAGCTGACTAAACTCTTTAGTCACGATCTCCACCGTCCATTAACTGCCAGGCATTCCACTAAAGACCAACAGTTGAACTCTTCTTTCCATAGATTTATTTCTATGTCCATTTGATATAACATATCATCAGTACGATGACCCTTCACAGATGCTCGTAATTACAACAGGCCAATTGACCTTTTTGCCCTGGTAATTATGTCTTCCTCTTTAAGTACCATTGATCCCTCTAATGAACAATACAACATAGTCCTACTATGTGTGAATGCCTCTCAGGCCATGAGAAGGTGTATGGCACCATATCATTTAAGCCTCAGGATTAGCCCTTAAGAGTGTAATCTATCTACTTACCCCAACATTGGGGAAGGAGTGAACTTCTTCTTGTGAAGCTGAGTTCCCAGCTCCTAAATAAAACGAATCCTTAAAATGGTAGGTTTGAGTCGGTGTTCTTGCCATTTGCACATATGCAAATCAAAGGACCGCACTCAATGGCAGGAGTTCCCAACTCACTCAGGATTAAGGTCATGTTACCTATGTTCATCCTAGTGAAGTGAAGTCTCAGTCATGAACGGAGTTATATGACAAGACATTAACACTGCGAGGTCGAGTCTTATACAAACTCTTTGTATAGGATGCCCCCATTCGCATGTCCACTACACGAATGATAAGGATCAGACCATCTGTGAAAAGTCACAACATTTGTAACAATTCCACAAAGCGGGCCGCGTTCGTAGTATTTCCAGGATAAGGTTTCCCTTCTATATCCATATACTAGAGACTATTTTGGTTGTCAATTAAGACATAATCCACTTGTATGTCACTACATACATGCTTAAGTTACATAAAGACAACCACAGATATTAAGTTTATTGGTTTATGGTAAAATAAAAAACATCTAGATGTGAAAAGTCAAGAGGTGAAGTAAATATGATATATATTATACATCACCAGTGTTCGTACAATGTTCACTAGAAGAATTTCGGGCTAAACCGACATTACAAGGCTTTAATGTAGGTTGACAACCAACAATAAAGATAGTGTTATTAAAGCCCTTTAATGTCGATTGTCTTTAATGTCGGTTTACACTGTCTTTAATGTTCATTGCAACTGACATTAAAGCCTTTTAATGTCAGTTGACATTAAAGCCCTTTAATGTCGGTTGCAACTGAAATTAAAGCCCTTTAATGAAATTTGCAACCAATAATAAAGCCCTTTAATGTCAGTTGCAACTTAAGCCCAAGAATCAAATGAAGCCCTTTAAACCGATATTGAAGACCAGAACCTGTCCTATCTTTTTTTTTTCAATTTTGTTGCCAAATCCATTTTTTCGATGAAAAAGTATAACATGACACATCATCATCGAACGCTGTGGCTATGACATATTCTTCATGTATGGATTGTAAATCTCTTACATTTAATCCGAAAATTCTGATATAAAATTATAATTTAAAAGGCCGTATAATAATTCAGGCCTTGAAAACCCAAATTACAAGTAATACAAACATTATGATTTTACAAACATTATGAGGTGTCCCTCTCCGCTCGGTAAGTATGGATGCCTTCATAATTCTTCTTGAACAGACTCCCCCAGCTTCAATAGTGTCATGTTATAGGCATCTTTGCCTGACTACTGTTGTTCAAAGGATCACAAACAGTAAAGGTTTAAGACAAAGGATTGAAAGTGAAAATGTGATCAGAATTCATATTCAACTAACCATGTTTGTTGGGAATGTGCATAAATGGTACATTCAAGGAAAAATTCCTGTAGTGAATATGTTGGATCTAGAGTTCCCAAAGAAAAAGCATAAAGAGGTTGTGATACCAAATCTTTACTCCTTTGTTACACCTGCAAAACAAGAAATCTAAATAGTTGAATAAATGCGAGAATCTTCTTTTTCAAGATCTTGAAGAAGAGAAGCTTGGTTACCTAGATATGAGATACGAAGACGATGGAAAGTTTTCAGCAGCATAACGATACTACCAATACAAAATTTATCTTGAACCTGCTTAAAGAAACATACTGCCAAAAATATTTCACAACCATTTGTTCTCAACAAAACTATCAAAATTCCCCAAAAAATAATGTTCAAGAACACATACATCAATAAGAAAATTTAGCTCGCAATGTACTTCAAATCTCAAAAGTTATACCAAAAACTACCATAGTGCATGAATAACCCACAAACTACCATAGTGCAACCCACAAATTCAAGCACCTTGAATCAAATCTAAACTACAAATAAATAGTACCCATGAGTCATAAACGGGTGTTACATTCTAATCCAATGTGGTCCAAAGAGAAATAAGTACACTATAAATTCTCAAACAAAAATTTTCCTATCATTAGAGTCACTTGAAAACACTTAGAAAATGTTCTTAAAACTGCAAGCATTCAAAAATGCACTTACCAGGAATAATTTTTATGTGAATCCCTTACTGTTGCAATAAATCCATCTCTTCCCCACCCCTTCCAAATACCTAAAAAACACACAAACAACATCATTAAAAGTATAGGGTAGAACGAACCTGGTGACACGTGCAGTAGAGACATGCGAACGATGACAATGCCTTCCATGTCACTTCCAAAGGTGTCTTAAGTATTGAAGAAGAAACAATAAAAAAATGACATTATTTTAGTAATCTTTCTTTCTAAGCTCACACACAAGAAGAAAAAATAAGAAATAGCCAATTTAAACATATTCTTCCAAGAAAAACAGATAGATCTCAAGAATTGATATCAATAGATGAGAGAATCTTCTTGTTCAAGATCTTGAAGAAGAGAAGCTTGGTTATCTAGATACGAGCTACGAAGACGATGGAAAATTTTTTGCAGCATAACGATGCTACCACAACAAAACCAAAAATTTACCAATGTGAAACCAGGAATTCCATTTTTCCTTTTAAGCAGGAAATAAAAGAGATTAACTAAGTATTAGTTAGATCCTAAGTTAAACAGTAGGAAAATTCTAAGTGTTTAAATAGGATTTGTTAATAGCTTTGGAAATAAGCTATAACTAGTGAAAATTTGGTTAAGTATAACCATGCGTTGGAAGCCAAGGGAAAAAAATGACTAAGTGTTTGATAATGCATTGGTGTGGTGCCATGCGTTAGCCATGAAGTTTTGAGAGGTTACTTGGGCATTGAAAGAGGCTGGAGTATGGCCGAGAGGAAAGGCTACATGGGGACAAGCATGTGGCAGCCTATGTTTGAGAGGTTAGTAGGGCATGCGGTGATGCTACGCGAAAGCATGCGACACGAGGGCATGCGGTGCGAGGGCATGCAGTGCGAAGGCATGTGATGCGAGGGCATGTAGTGTGAGGGCATGCGATGATGCTATGGATGCGATGATGCGATAGATGTGATGATGCTATGCATACGGCCGAAGGTATGCATTAGTGTCATACGGCAATGCTATGCGTCGGTGCTATGCGGCAACGCTATGCGTTGATACTATGCGGCAACGTTATGCTTGGTAGTATGCGGCAACAACATTAGGCGATGAACTATGTGGCGATAAGACGAGCCAGGATGGACGCATGTGCCAATTGGTGGTGTCCGGACATAGGAATGTTGCGGCAATTGGATAGGCGCATTTATGGCTAGATGACCGAATATGAAGTTGGATGAACACATATGAGGGTAGATGGATGAATTTAAGGACGTCATCCAAACACGTGGCTTGTTGGATAAATGCATATGAGGGTAGATAGACACATTAGGAGCCTCAACCTTTGAAGGAACCATGAACCCAGCAGATGCGGAAGCCTAGTTCGTGATGATAGAAAAATGTTTCAGGGTAATGCGATGCCCTAAAGATAGAAAGGTAGCACTAGCCACTTTTCTACTACAGAAAAGAGTTGAAAATTGGTGGCGCGTATTTGAAGATAGAAGAAGGAAAAGGGAGGAAGTTACCCGGGAAGAATTTGGAAGAGCCTTCCATGAAATTCTATCCTGAAACGTTTCGCAATGCAAAGCGAAATGAATTTCTTAAACTCGTACAAGGCTCACTATCAGTAGCCGAGTAGGAACTAAAATATACTTAACTTAGTAAATACGCCGCCAGTATAATATTAGATGAAACTAAAAGATGTAGGAGATTTGAGAAGGGGCTACGAGGTGAGATACGAACGCACATAACTACAAGCATTGATAGGCAGGAATTTCCAAAATTAGTAGAGACAACATTATGTGTGGAAGCTAGCCTAAGATCGCTAGCAAGTAAGACCAACTCCGGGAAGCATAAGACAACAAAAAAGCTTACTATAGAAGAAGTATACAAGCCTAACGAATCTGTAGCCAGCACCAAAGGCCATGGTGTTCAAATTGTAAGAGATATCACTTTGGGCGCTGCTATGGAGGGACAAACGTATGCTATAACTGCGGAGAAGTTGGTCATTAAAAACGGAACTACCCCTAGTTAGGAAAGGAGGACAAAGGCGAGAGAAAAACCCTCGAAGTGTAGATAGATGTGTACTATTTTCTATTTTAGATGTTGTATAAAATTACTCCTATGTAAATATGTTTTGCTTATGATTAATAAATATATTTTAACAAGGTATGTTTGTTTGATGAAATGATTGTTAGCTAGATGAGATCAAGTTAAGCAAGGAACCCATTATGCGATAGATGTGGGAAGTACCACCCCGGAGAATGTTTTAGGGGAACGGATAAATGCTATATCTGTAGATGCATAAGGCATAAAGGGAAACAGTGCTCAAAGTTTCAACGTTTCCTTAGTCATCGAGAACCAACCATTAATGCGACTAAAGACTACCCCTGCCATAGGTGTCATAAGAGTCATTGGAGAGACCAAGAGGGGAGAGAAGATTCGTTCTTAAAATGTGAACTAACCGGTCATCAATTTAAAAGCTGTCCAACCAATGATCCGGCCAGTAGCTTAGGGGAAAACCAAACTTGGAAGGATTACTGGTTTTAAAGAAAAGAGTACTTGCAAATGGAACCTATGTAAAGTTTAAACAAAACTTATGTAATTAAACAAAGTTGAAAAATGATGAGATAAATGAATAATAGATGTTTACAGTATTGCTTTAAATTTCGAGGACGAAATTTTCTTAAGGGGGGAGTAAATGTGAAACCTGGAATTCCATTTTCCCTTTTAAGCAGGAAATAAACGAGATTAACTAAGTATGAGTTAGATCCTAAGCTAAAGAGTAGGAAAATTCTAAGTGTTTAAATAGGATTTGTTAAATAGCTTTGGAAATAAGCCACAACTAGTGAAAATTTGGTTAAGTATAACCATGCGTTGGAAGCCAAGGGAAAAAAATGACTAAGTGTTTGACAATGTGTTGGTGTGGTGCCATGCGTTAGCCATGAAGTTTTGAGAGGTTACTTGGGCATTGAAAGAGGCTGGAGTATAGCCGAGAGGAAAGGCTATGCGGGGACAAGCATGCGACAGCCTATGTTTGAGAGGTTAGTAGGGCATGCGATGATGCTACACGAGGACATGCGGCGCGAGGGCATGCGGTGCAAGGGCATGCGACAATTCTACCCATGTGGTGATACTACGCATTCGGTGATGCGATGGATGTGACGATTCTACGCATGCGGCCAAAGGTATGCATTGGTGTCATACAGGGATGCTATGCATCTGTGCTATGCGGCAACACTATGCATTGATACTATGCGGTAATGTTATGCGTTGGTAATATGTGACAACAGCGTTAGGCGATGAACTATGCGGTGATAAGACGAGCTAGGATGGACGCATGTGCCAATTGGTGGTGTCCGGACATAGGAATGTTGCGACAATTGGATGGGCGCATTTGTGAATAGATGAATGCATATGAAGTTGGATGAATGCATATGAGGGTAGATGGACGCATTTAAGGAGTCATCTAGACATGTGGCTTGTTAGGAAGGAGTCTTAGGCCTTAAGTAAATGAGGTGGGTGCATGCGAAGACATGCAAAGTTAAGCCTTAAGTGATGGCTATGGAAGAGGAAGACACTTAAGGTTGCGTTGATATGGGGGATGCATTTATAGTGTATGGTGAAGGCACATCAAGCAGGAGGTGGAAGAGGTTAGAAGTTGGATGTGATTAATGGAAGAGGTGTCAGGCAAACAAGAAGGGTTAAACGCCTATAAAAGGGGCAGAACGCCTCACTTCAACCCACACATCTGTCAAGTACATAAAAACCACAAAGAAGAAAGAATAAGAGATATTCAAAGGAGGGAAGGCAGTGTCCGGGCGGAGGTACAAGCAAAGGTGCCGAAAGGATTAGGGTTGTACGGGTAGACGCATAGGCTAACTTCAAACAAGAAGCTTTTCCAAACTACTTGTGCAAATTAGGTGATTTTTGAACCAAAAGTTTCTAAATTAAGTGTAGTTTTAGTGTGAGGGTTTCCTTAACACTATTCTAATTCTAAGGCTATCAAATTCAAGGAAAACCGAGAGGTGCTGACCAGTAAGGAGACAGTCGGGCCAGGAGGAATAAACTTGAGATTTGGAACATTCGCCAAGGAATTTCACGGTGAAACTTTAAGGTATTATAGTTAAGACATTTTCACAGATTTTTTAACAGTGGAATGTCTTGAGATAAGGCCCGAAAGAGTGAGTAATCTAAGCTTAAATTTAAACCTGAAATAGGGTCCAGCGGAGGAACAAGGGAAACCGGGTGAACTGGGAAGAAAGATCTTAACATATCACTTTGAGTAGTTTATTTCTGTTACTCTTTTAAGCATATTTTGAAATGATATGCTATAATTTATATTATGAGATGAGTATGACGATGGGATGGTTAGGGGGTCTGTGGACCTAGAGCCCGAGCCCAAAATAAATCCTTATAGGATGGTCAGGGGACCAAGGAGTCTAGTTCTTGAGCCTATGGGATGAAAAAACCTTGAATGAGATGGTCAGAGGGCCGACGGGCCTAGCTTCAGAGCCTGTGAAAGAAAGAACTATGTGCACATAGGTTGATATTTTTAGATATGAAATGTTAACCATGTACCGTGTGTGTAGGTGGGTTTGTGAAAGCTTCATGGTATGGTGGAGGTTTACGTTGGAACCTCGTGATAATGCTTGTAAAAGACTTGTACTTGTGATACCACTCATTGAGCTTTGTAAATCTCATGGTTTGTTTTCTGTGTTTCTCTCACAGGTAGCAGAAGAGTCCAGGTTGCGACGTTGGTCAAGGTCTGCCACAAGTCTAGAAATAGTACTAAATGGGATTGGTAGTCGGGGTAGTGTCCTTCATGTAAATGTAACTTGAATTTGTAAACTAGTTTCTAATTAAAGCATGTAATATTTTCCCACTGTTGTGATAAGAAAGGTTATTAAAGGAAACTAGTAAGTTAACCAAAGTAGCATTAGTTAATATCATGCCTCTCCTTGGGCTCAGGGGTGCAGGCTCGGGCTGGGTGTGACAACCTTGAACCTGTTCAAAGAAACACACTCTCAATAATATTCCACAACCACTTGTTCTCAACAAAACTATCAGAATTCCCAAAAAATGAATATTCATGAACACATACATCAATAAGCAAATTTAGCTCACAATGTACTTCCACTCTCAAAATTTGTCACAAAAAGTACAATAATGATTTATAAAAACTCTCCTTGTAGGTTTCTTCAGACATGCAAACATAAACAACAATGTCTTACAAAAACTTAAATCTGATTACTCACTTGACTTCAAATCTCAAAAGTTGTCACATGGGCATTCAATCTTATACCTCTAGATTCATGGACTCAGTTCCTATCAATGAAAAGAAAAGCCAAAAAACAAAAACTCAGCAAAGTTCTGAATTCCATCAATCTAAACAAATATCACAATAAACCACAAAATCTACAGAATGTAGTGATTTCAAAAGCCAACAAATACAAGTAGTTAGCATAAGAATGAAGAACTCTTAACAACCATCTATCAAATAAGAAATGAGAACTCTATAGATTAATTTTGAGATATATTTCAAGACTCTTGTCCTTAGATTTAGACTCTTTCTATAAATACTTGAAGAAAAGCTAACAATGAATAAATACCTAAAAATGGAAACATATCACAAATCCAACATGTAGTTCCATGGAGCAATAAAAAAATCTAAACATCTAACAATAAATCAATAGACGAGATCCAACTATTAATTAAAGACTAAATGCCATAATTAAACTAAATGTCATCTCCACTAGGCACGATAGTGTTTCATATAGTTATAAACATTTGCATTATGCTGAAGGATTCTATCTAGACATTTTCATTTAATCTTCCTGCTAGCTTTCTAGCATCATCAATCTTACCTGCTTCACACAGTAAAGACACCATAGTCGTATAGCTAACCACGTCAGGTGAACAACCCTTACTTGACAATTCGACAAACAGCTTGTGTGCAGCATCATCACGATTATTCTTGCACAATGCCTTCAAAAGTATATTATATGTAAAGACATTAGGAATTAACCCATCTTTCTTCATATTAGTATACAACAAATTAATCATTTGAAACCTGTTTTCACTCAGCAATGCATCCAATAGATCATTTCTTGAGTTTTTGCAGTATAACCAGAGGGGAAGTTTTACTACTGTGGCAAAGGTCATAATTGCATACAACCAGATGAATTGTTCTGACGATAGACTTTCCGATAGTTTATCTTGAATTAGTTGTTCTACTGCTTGAAGCAATACCTAAAAACCTAAACAAGAAATCCATACCGTTTAGCTATTCCGCATTGTTAAAGGAACCCAAATCATATATAATCATGCTTTGCTACCAATAAAATTAATATGAAATTTTGACGTAACCAAGTTGATCCAACAATTAAAGATCCTAGAATACAGATATGAATACAAAATTGCAGACATGGTCTTTGCTAGTTACAAGACATTGATGTAATAACCATCAATAGTGGATGTCAATCTTTTCGCTTGTTATAATTGAGAAAGAGGCCTTCATTTCTAGCAAGAATATGAGGTAGATAGGAAATATAATTACTAGACTTTCCTACTCCTCGATCACGGCTCAAATGACTGAATGAGAAAATCAATGCACTTTCAAACTGGTTTACAAAACAAGAGCCATGACAGCAGGAAATACAATAATGCCTACTAGTTGTACCCTCAGCTTTCCAATCGGGTATTTATAAATATTTACTCGCTTCATATACAAGTGAATAAACCAAAGTATTCCGCCAGGCATGAGATCAAGTAAGGAATATAATGTTGATGCAACAATGGCTATGGATCCATTCCGAAAGGTAGCATAAATTTGCAAACTGTCACTAGAGAGTAAGTCCAAGGTTTGGAATAAGGGACCAGAACAAAGCCTTTAATAAACCACGAAACAAACTTGACATTTATTAGTTTACTAATCATTTGAAACCTCTTTTCACTCAGCAATGCATCCAAAAGATGAATGTATATCTTCATCGTCGGCTTGCACTCATTTTTATTTCCTTTTTTTTATGCAACAGACGAGATCCACCCATGAATGATAGTAGCTCAACACGGACGAAGATCCATGACAGACGTGGGTTGGCAGCAGCTGGCGAAGAACGAACCTGATGGCACGCACGGTAGAGACACGCGAACAACATATGAGATGTGGGCGACTGGGTGCGGCAGCGAACAGTGGATCCGGGCGACTGATGAAACGTGGGCGACTGATGAGACGCAGAGCAGATCTGGGCCAAGAATGGACCTGATGGTGTGCAGCAAATCCGGGAGATTGATGGGATGCATGTACGAACAAACCTACACGGAGGCTAGATCTACACCACGACAACCTCTTCACCCACGATCGATGGACGCATGGCAAGGGTTTGGAAGAGAAATGTGAGAAAGAAAAGGGTTTGAAAAGGGAAGTGGGAGAATGAGAGGAAAAAGAAAATAGGGGAAGAGTAAAGAGGGAAAACCCAAAAAGTAGGGGGAGGGTGGGGGGAGGTGGGGGGAGGAATAGAAAGTGAGATAAATTAAGCAGATCTTTAATGCCGTTTAAAATCGACATTAAAGGTACCCTACAATGTCGGTTTAAAACCGACATAAAAGATCCACTTTAAAAAAAAACAAAACAAAACCGACATTATACATGTGAAACCCGGATTTCCATTTTCCTACTTAAGCAGGTGATGAAGGGAATTAACTAATTGAAAATTAAATCCTATGTTGAAGTAAGGAAATTTCTAAGTGTTGAAAAGATTTTCCTTGTGTAGTTTTGAGTTAATCCTTAAATGGTGAAATTTGGCTAACTGTAAAGTGAAAAAGGACCCATGCGTTAAGTGTTAGGAGACATTAATGCATAAGATGAAAAGGTAACCATGCGTTTGTAAGGTTGGACGCATGATTGGCCGAAATATTGGCAAGAGTCGCTCATGCGTTGGGTATGTATGAGCGAAAGCAAAGAAAGTGAGAGGCTAAACGCAAGGCACTGGGCAGACAATCGTGTAGCAAATGAGCAGTGCTACACGAAGAGGTAGACGATCTTTAGTAAGTGAATAATGCTACACGATGAGGTAGACAATCGTGTAGGCAAGTGCTGGATGATCGTATAACAACGTGGGGAGCTACACAATAGGGTAGGTGATCGTGTAGGCGGGCGCTAGACGATCGTGTAGCAAAGCGGGGACCTACACGATGAGATAGGCGATATTGTAGGCGAGCGTTGGACGTCGGTGCTATACGATAGACAAAGTACTGCATGATCAGTGTAAGCGCTAGACGATAGGCGTGGAAGCTATGCGATAGCGCTAAACGATAACACTAGACTATAGCGTTAAGCGTTAGATGATGACGTTAGGCGATGGCGCTACACGATGGGCGTGTGCGCTAGATGATAGCCTTGCTTCGCTAGACGATAAGGAATTAGCTCTAAACGATGGAGGTAAACAACGGTCACAGTAGCCAAGCGATAGGCTATAAGTGAGATTGTTGAAAGCGAGAGCAGTGAGATCGTTGAGAGTGAGATCAGCGAGATCGTTTAGAGCGAGATTGTTTGCTAAAAGACTGAGCTACACGATGGGCTGTTGGAGCTAGGCGATAGAAGCAGGAACTAAACGATGGGGGTAGTGATGAAGACTGCGTTATGCAAGATTAATGAGCTCATCAGGACAAATGGCTTTACCAACGAAAGTCTGAAACAAAGATAGTAGGAGTTGGATGAATTAAGTTTCATGCAAGGGAAGTATTATGCATGAGGAGGACAACTCAAGTAGGTATGTGGCATGGAAGTAGGTGAATGTCAAGGAAGTAGGTGGGGGCAAAATATGGTGCAAACACTTCAAGAGTAGGAGGTGTCTTGCAATGGAGGCTTGGTAATGATGAGAAGCATCATTTTCTTAAGCCTATAAATACCACCACAAGAGGAGGAGATGCTATCGAATAGGAAGAGTGTTTAAGAGTAGTTTCGGAGATAGGAGGAGATGCTATCGGACAGGAAGGTCTGGAAGTAGCATCAACTTGGAATGAAGATATCTCCCAGAATACTCGTGCATTTAAAGTGATTCCAAAGCCACCTGAGGGCTACGCGAGTCTAGTGCTCAGGGTATGGCTGCCGAAGAAGAAGCTCTAAGGAATCGTGTTGGAAAGTGAGGAAAAGGTAGGTCAAGTTGTCGGGTAAGCTTGGGTCAGACTTGATGTTTTGATGATTCCTACCAAATCACGAAAATTTCTGAGCTAAGATTTTTAGGTAAGCTTTTTCAGACATTTTAGAGCATATTTGTAGAAGGAAGTAACTCGAGATAAAGCCTAGAACTATGAATAATCTGAGCATTAAATTGAATCTGGAATTTAAGGTTCAAAAGAGTAGCCCGAGAATATCAAGGAACTTCTAAGAGAAAGATTCCTATCCTTACCAGGGTGAGTGGTAGTTTTCCTTAAGTCTTAAAGATTATATTTTAGAGTAAATTGCATATTCTTATGTTATGAATGAGTATCTACCATGAGAATGAGATTATGTGATCGAGATGGTCAGGGGGTCAATAGACCTAGTTCCTGAGCCTGAAAAGCAAAAACCTCACGGGATGGTCAGGGAACTGAGAGGTCTAGTTCATGAGCCTGTGGGAGGATCCTCGTATGAGATGGTCAGAGGGCCAATGGGCCGAGCTTTTGAGCCCATGAGCGGGGAGCTATGTGCACATAGGAGACATTGGGAACAAAAGGGAACTTAGCAGAGTAAACGTTCATGATTAGTATTAGTTAACTATCTACCGTGTGTGTAGGCAACGAATAGATTCATTTTAAGTTGTTATCAGTTTAGCTATCTACCATGCGTGTAGATAGAGTTAAGAGTAGACCCATTCGAAGCTGAGGTTTGAATGTAATCTCGAATTTATGATATGCTTGTTTTTATGAGTTGAAATAGACTCTAGAAGTTGCTTACCACTCACTGAGCTTTGTGAAGCTTATTCTTTTCATTCATGTTTTTCTTCCCGGTAGCGAAAGGTGAGAAGTTCAAGGATGCTGCTAAGGTCAAAGTCTGCCACAAGCCACAGTTACACTTTCGGGGGGTTTTACAGTTGTTGTTGTAAATATTATAGTTAAGTCTTGGAGTTGTATAAACATTACATTGTTGTAATAAAATGGGCCTACTTAATAAGTTGTGTTATCTCCTTGACGTAAAGTTTACTGATTGTAGTAAAGTGGTTCAGATGGACAGTAGGTATCACAAAAGGGTGGTATCTGTGGTCCCTCATGCCTCTCCTCGGGCTCAGGAGTGCGGGCTCAGGGAGGGGTGTTACAATACATCTGATTTCACTTTTTTCAACCCATATTAAAGCCCAAAATTCTTGTAGTGGTTGTTTACAAACTACAGGACACGAGACATTAGGACACAAACCTCAACATTAGAGGAATCAGCGGTACTTAAGGAGTTAGATGTAATTACAGCGGCAGAACGGTAAATTGGCCCAGCTGTACTTACGAGCGATCTATGAAGGGTTATCGCACTATTGATTGTTTGATATGGACACAGAAATATATCTGTAGTGAGAAGAGTACAACTGTCGGTATTTAGTGGAGTGCCCAGTAGTTAACGAAAGATGGATCCCATGACTAGAGAGTTTCTAGCTTCATAGACACCCTTCTGAAGCATGAAATTTATTCAAGGCATGTGATATTACTTAGAACTTGCTAATAGTAAAACAACTTTGGAACAAAATTTTTCCTTGGTTTGAAAATTGAGTATTTAACATATGAAATATTTTTTCATCAATCAACTTATACGGGAAAAATTTTGGAAAAAAAATTATATGGACAAAGAATATTCATTAAATATTCCAATGCAAGTTCGGTCATTGGATATAAAGAAAGATATATTTCGACCTCGAGAAGATAATGAAGAACTTTTTGATGTTGAAGTACCATATCTTAGTGAAATTGGGGCACTTATGTATATTGCTAATAATACAAGATCAGATATTGCATTTTTAGTAAAGAATTTACATATTTTAGTACAAAGACGTGTTAAAAGACCTAGAGTAGAAGCGTACTGTCAAATAATATATATGCTAGAGTTCTGGGGACACAATTTATTTGCCATTGTTTTTATTTATTTAATGAAAAAAACATTTGAAATTTTAGCTAGATTTTGTTTGTTCTTTCAATATAAGGCTCCTTACGTATATAGCAAAATGAGGCTAAAATATTGTAGAAAAGAAAAAAATTTACAACTAATGAGAAATATATCAAAATTTACCTTCAGCTCGTAGAAAATGTCTAAAAAGTTCATTAAATGCACAAAAAATATCAAAAGCCTCAAGTTTTCGATTTTAGTGATAGATTTTTATCCTTTCTATGAGATTAATGATAGACAGTGATAGATTTCTCTTACTATCTATCATAGATCTAATAGATAGTGACAGAAGTCTGTCACTCATATACTTATTTGATACTTTATTTATTTGAGACTTGTGTTTAATGATAAACTCATTTTTGTCTTTATATGTAGTCATCTTGGTAATTTGAGGTTAACAAGACAACCAAAATCTATAGTATGCTGATAGACCTTAAGAGATGTACTTATTTGATATTTTAATTGTACTCTTTTTCTCACAATTTATTGTTTCATATGTGTATTTGAGTTCTTAGCAGGTTTTTAAATATAAAGACAAGTTTTTTGAAAACCATTTTTTTTTTTAAGTTTTCACTCTGATTTTTAAAAGATTCCTAATATATAGAGAACGGAAATAAAAAAACAAAAAACTTTCCAAAATTACAACATTGGAAGGGAAGGAGTTTTGCATAAACTATTAGGCAATACATATTTCAATTGACCATGAAATTATTAACACGTGTCGCAAAAAGGAAAAAAACAGTTCATTAATCCAATCGATGGACTCAATGGATCAAAGTAGAACAAAATTATTACATGAACATAAATTAAATACAACACGTTGTTTCTTCCCATTGATTTTTTCAACCTTTTCATATTGACCAATATTGCAACATAGATCTTGTCTTTGGTCTCATCCATAAATTGGAAATAAGCACGCCTCCAACTTCTCTTTAATATTAAAGGTCCAACAACTCCCCAAAATCCCAAAGCAAATCCAAGCATCACAATAATACAAAACCACATTTTCTCCAACTTATCTTCTTTATGACTATCACTATTAAAATTGTCGATTTCAATTGAAGGCTTGTCGGAATTTGTATCTGGGCATATAATAGTGAGTGTATCTCCACACAGATATGGATTACCTTCATAACTAGATGGATCATTCAAGGTTGAAAGATGACCTTCTCGAGGAATGCTTCTAGAGAAATTGTTGTTAGACAACTTCAACACGACTAGTGAACTTAAGCTTGACATGCTATTTGGAATTGACCCTGAGAGTTGATTGAAAGAGAGGTTAAGAGATTCTAATCTAGTGATCTTCCAAATTCCACAGGAATTGTCCCCGACAGATGATTATGCGACAAATTTATGTTGAACAAGTTTTCTACTGTGGCTATTTCACTTGGAATACTTTCATATAAGTTGTTAATTGAGAGGTCTACATTCACCATAGAATATAATTTTAAATATGAGTAGTTTCGACTACTTGATTTTGTGACTTGTCTAACATAGCTTACATAACAAATTGCAAATGAATCCTTTGAACTGTCGCATACCAAACCGGACTCAGTTAATTGGTTACTTTTGGTTGCACTGAGATTTGCCCAAATTGGTGGGATGTTTCCTTCTAATTTGTTATCTGCAAGAATCAAAATTTGTAAGTGAGGTAGTAGCAACAAAGACGAAGGAATAAATCCATTGAACTCATTTACTCGTAGATTCAAAATTTGCACTTTAAAGACTTGTACCCATCCATGAAGGAATACTATCAGAGAATTTGTTTCCTTCAAGATCCAAAATAGATAAGGATTTGCAACTTCTCATGGAAATTAATGGCTCTCCGTCAAGTTTATTGTTTGCCAAGTGCATTAGTTCAAGTCTAGAAAGATTCTCCAATGAATTGGAAAAAATTCCTGAAAACTTGTTCGACGATAAATCAAAATATGTCAAGTTTGGTGTCAACAAACAACCAGGAATTGTCCCTGACAATCTATTATTTGAAAGTCCCAAATATCTTAGATTCTTCCATCTACAAACAGATCGTGGCAAAGAACCATTGATATGCATGTTGGAAGCATACAATGCAAACATATTGGAAATCTGGTCGCCAATGTTTTTTGGGAGTGGTCCACTTATTTGATTGTTAGAAATGTCTAAATAAATGAAATTTGAAAATATTAGCCATATTGGTATAAGCCCTGAAATACAGGTGTTGGACAAATCTAAATATAAAGCTGATCCGTTTTGTGGTAACAACCATCGAGGAAATCCAGTTGATCCAAAACCCTTAGTTGATCTCACAGAAAAAATCTCCAATTGGAAAGGAGGTACCCAGTCATGTTTTATTTCAAAAGAGAGAAGGTGATTTCCATTCATAAATACCCGCTTCAACTGTGAGAGATTAGCAAAGTGAATTTCTGTAATAACACCTCTAAGAGGATTCTTAGAAAAATCAAACATTTCGAGATGTCAAATTGTCCAAAACTTTCCCGAATGACACCATCCAAATTATTCTCTCTCAGATCGAAGGTCATTAAGTTCAATAAATTCCCAAATGAGACTGGAATTCCCCCATTAAGCATATTATAAGAAATATCCAAGTTCTTGAGATGAGATAAATTTCCAAATAAAGAAGGTATTGGGCCACAAAGTGAACAACTTCGAAGATAAAGAGACTTCAAGTTCTTTAATTCTCCCAACCAACTTCGAATTTTATGGATCTCAAATTTGATGTTTTCTAGTCCAAGACTTTCTAAACCGTACTCTTCACAACCTGCAGATTAATTTTCATAACTTTCGAAAACATCATCACCAATGAAATGGTTAACTGATAAATCGAGACTTTTTAGGTGGCAATTATTTCTAACTATTGAGGACAAACCACCTTTGATGCTATTAAACAAGTTGCCTCCAAGATTCAAAGTATCGAGATTCAAAAGATTGCTTAACCAAGATGGAATTGAAGAATTATATTCATTACCATAAAGCTCTAGGAATCTCAGGGACGTCATGTTTTGAATAAAACTAGGAATTGGACCATCAAACATATTATAAGACAAATCCAGATGTTGAAGTTTGGAGAGAAATGAAGAATTTAATGGAGCATGAATATAATGGGTGTTTTGAAGTCCACAAAAATTCAATTTTAATGACACTAAAAAAGAAGGAAGAGTATTCAACACATGCATGAAATCTAATCCTAACTTACTTTGAATTGCTTTTATACCACTCAAGTCAAGATATTCCAAAGATGAAAGACTTGAAACCCATTCAAGGCCATCGATAAACAACTCTCCTGGATATAAATAATTCGGTCCATCCAAATACCCATGGTTGTTCAAATCAAGATCAATCAGTTTAGATAAATTTCCAAGAAAAGGTGGAATCGTTCCATGAAAGTAAGTAAGAGATAGATTGAGATATCTTAACTCATGAAGCTGAGTTAAATAGATAGGAATTTGAGTTTAGTTGAAAAAATTATCACTTAAATCCAAGTAATTCAAATATTTCAATTCAAACAAACTAGATTCCACACCATTAATAAGTAAAACAGAGGATGAGGAATAGTCGTAATTTCGTAGATTAAGCTTGACGACATGACCGTCATTAGTGTCATCACACCCCACTCCTTCCCAACTACAACAATCAATTCCTTTCCAAGAAGCCAAGCGATTAGAAGAATCAATGAAACTTGCCTTAAGCTTAAATAGTAATTCTCTCTCTTGTTTGATGCAAAACGTAGTTGAAACCTGAGAGGAATAAAGAAAAATTATAACCATGAAGAAAGTAGTCACAAAAGTGGTATTATTTTTGCCCATATTACACACTAATTGGATTTCAAACTTCAATATCGACTCTAATTAAGGTCTCTCTATATAAACTATGTGCAAAGAAATGTTTTCTTACTATGGTAGGGTACTAATTTTTTTCCACAATTTTGTGGGGTAGCAAATAGCCGACAACTTTGACCAAAATGTTCTATTAAGAACGAGAATTTATTGTAGTTTTCATCCCTACCATTATTGACCCAACTACCAAAGCTTCTCTGCTTTGTTGACCAAATAAGTAAATAAATTGGAAATTTTCATATATAAAAAAAAAATGTCAAAACTATTTACACAAATAAGAAAAAAATATTGATAGACAATACAGTGGTATACTTCTATTACTTACTTCTATTACTTTCTATCACTGATGGATATTGATAAACTTCTATCAGCCTCTATCAACCTCTATCAAAGTAGATTAAAATTTTACTATTTTATGTAAATAGTTTTTCTTATTTTTCTATTTTTGAAAATCGCCCTAAATAAATCCCTTTTCCAATTATTAACTCTTACCATAGACGTAAACATATGTATATTAATTGATTTAAATGTTATTTTAAAAATTTTCACATCATTGAATCATTGAGTATTAAGTATTAGTTGAACCCCAAACATTGTAAAAGAAATTCTGAAACTCAACTCACAATCTTCTATTTATAAGATAAAGAGGTAAAAAATCTTAAGAGCACACCACTTTATTAGACCACCATGCTGAATTTAAATACAAGTAGCTCAACTACAAATCCTAAATTCATAACTTAATTGCAGCATTATTTCTAACAAACATACGTATATCAATTGACTTAATCATTATTTTAAAATTTTCATATAAGTGAACCATTTAGTATTTCACGGAATCTATGAATAGAGAGAACCAAATCAATCATTTTCTAATTATTGGAGACATTATTGTTTAATTTTGAAATATTGGCACTAGTTTATAGGGATGTACATGATCCGGGTTGGGCCGGGTTGAAAGAATTTTGTGGACAAACAAAAAAATTTGAGTTGACTAATAATTAACCCTATCGGTTCATTTTTGAAGGGTCAAACCAACCTAACCCAAAATTTCTGGGTTGGGTCGGGTTGGATCACCGGTTTTGTTTTTGTTTTTGTTTTTTTTTTAATTTTGACCTTTTTTTTTTTCGTTACTTCCTTTTCTATTGAACAATTTGCTTTTTGTGGATCAATAAACCTTCATATTTAAAAAACTGAACTGATTCTAAATATATTACATCAATTAATAAATATTTTAATAATAAAAAATCATGTAATCTATACGAAATTTTAGCATTTACATTAAAATATAACCACCATAAATTCAATATAAACTTTGAAATAAACTTTCTCAAATAATTCAATTCAAATGTTCAAGTTCAAAGTCTCTACTCAAAATATTCAAAGTCATCATTCAAAATAGAAACAAAAAGTCTAAGTTTAATAATAGTTATTGGCCTATTAAATAAAATTTCAAGTTCAATAATAATCATTCAAAAGCACCACGAGGAATGAGGAATGACTTGAGTGAATTTTCTTCTTTATCTTTGGTTTTTTCACTTCTCAATGCCTGAAAAAATTACAAATACATTAAATCAAGAGGATCATTTATAAGTAATAATAATATTTGATCTTATGGTAGTAAAACTTATCATTAAAATCATCATTATGCTCCAAATCTAATTTCTTATTTCAAAACAACAGAGGATGATATGCTCTTTACAAAACAAATCATGCAAAATTAAATATATTAATTATTTGAGCAGAATACATTTTAGATATGTACAATAAACAGGTTACATATGTCCTTTAAAAAATTCATTTAATTACCCAACTCAATATTTTCAAAAGTCTCTAACTCTTCAAGTTGTAGATGGAGGTCTTTGTGTACTTTCATTTTGTGGCTCAAAATAAACCACACAACATAAGCCCTCCACACTCATAATTAATTATTATGTGCTTCTTTCTATTTATTTATATAAAAATATATTTATTTTCCACGCACGATATGTTTGGTAGTAAATTTAAAAACATAACATATTTAGATTAAGGATATTTATGGGTTGGATTGCATTGGATTAGATTAAAGAAAATTTTAGACCAAATCCAATTGTTTGATTTATAAATTTCTTCAACACAAATAATCTTCATGAAAAAAATGAACCCAACACAAATGTTTCATGGTTAGATTGGGTTGAATTGATACGGGTTACTCGAATTATTTATTTAAATTTTTTTGTTCTAAAATAAGTAAAATGTCTGTAAAAATCTGCTTTAATTATTTTCATATATTCAACTAAAATTAATAACTCAATTTCAATTGATATAATAAAAATTTTCTTTTCAAGGTGCTAAGAGACTATTGTCGAGAGTTGGTAGAGAATAAATTATTACAAATAATGAAACTAAATAAAACTAAAATCAATATATGTATAATAATTGTATCATAACTAACAAAAAAATTATATTTTAAAGTTAATAACAAGTTTCGTGTACATATCTAGGCCTCTTTTTGGAGTCAAAGAACTTTGAAATGAATCAAGAATCCTCCTCCTATACTAAATGCGGATTCAGAAGCGACTGTAGATATCAAAACTGACAAAACATCTCGAAAATTTTTTATTTATAAAATGAGATATTTGTAGCAATTCATTTTCTACTAGTACAATATCTCAAAATCATTTTTATCTTCTATAACCTTGTTAGATAAATAAGAAGTCAAATCATTCTCCACTTCCAATGAAATTTCTTCTTCTCTCAATCTCTTAAAAGTTATCCACGAATTATCTATTTCTTCGTCCACCCCATGATCAGACAGTCTTTGATTGTTGAGAATCATTGGTACTATGACTACCTCGAGACAAAGTGTTATGTGATTTGTAAAAGTCATATAGACGATACAAATATAATATCTCTCTCAACCATATCCTTAACCACATCACTATCATAAACATTGGAAATACAATAATTCAAGTACTTCAACTTGTACCGAGGATCAATCACCATAGGCACAAACATCAATTTATTCATTTTTTCAAGCGAACTCCAGTACTTATCAAACTTCGTCTTCATATTCATTGTCATCATACTTAGAACTTAGTTGATATTGTTGCCTATTTGTTTTAAGCAAACTTAATTTTATTAATTTCTTTATAACCAACATTAGAAGTCATATATGAAGATCCACTTAACGTTGTGGTAGTTTCATAAAACCTTTTTAAAAACTTAATAAATAGACCTACCGTCAACAAATCACCCCAATCTTTTATTTCCACGGTCATCTTCCTCGAAGTAATCAACAAAATTTGAGTCCCTTTCTCCTCTTCTAAAGTTCTAAAAGTTTTCTCAAATTTAATTGCAAGTTCAAGCATTAAATAAGTAGAATTCCACCTAGTTTTCACGTCTTAACAAACAAGAGCCTTAAACTGAATTTTTTCTTGTTTCACAGAAGCTTTAAAATTTTCCATTCTCCTAGGTGATGATCGAACATATCTCACAACATTACTAATACTGGCAATAGAATCATGCATATCTTTCCATCCATCATTCACAATAAGCTTAATAATGTGGGCACAACACCTCATATGTAATATTTCTCCATCTAAAACAACTGTTTTCTAACGTTTAAGACTTCTCTTGACATAAGAAATAGTCATATCATTAGAACCTGCATTATCAACGATGATAGAAAAAAATTAGACTCCCCTAAGTTTGAGAATCCCTCAAGTAGTTAAAGAATGAACCAACACGATCTAGAGTAAGTCTCAAGATCTACAACAATACAATCTTCTCCGATCAAAGAATCTTCAAAACGATCAACCCTAAAATTGAACAAAACTCCATATTCATATGGGTAACTTTAAGAATATATTTTTTGAAATAATAAATCATCGCTACAAGAAAAAAAACTATAGGCCAAAAATTCTTTAGAATTTTGTTGATGGATAAGGAAAGAATATTATGTAGAATCTACTGCCTTTCAGTTGCAATTATGTAGGATTGTATCAATAATAGCGGAAGCAATAAGGATCATTAAACACTATAATCCATTAATTTTGGCAGCATATAAAGTATGCTCTTGTAGAAACAAGTGGGTTTCAAGACACACCTTTGTAGAACTTCTTCAAAACTCAATTTCCAGCTACAAACTTCTTCAAATCTTGTTGTAAACCACCTTAAGATCTTCCCCACTATTCTTTTGGTGCTCTAGATTGAATTGTGGCACTCAAAACAAGCTTGAATCAAGGAAATTTTAAGAGGATCTCACAGCAGCAATCCAGTTGAAGAACACCTTCTTCACCACGAATTTTGAACAAAAATTCTATCGAATGCATGTCTCAAATTCACGCTTATCTTCTCAATATATTGCAGACCATCATGCAAGGAAGATATCTGCATGAGATACATGCTTATGCTTGGAGTAATTGAAGCTTAAAGAATGGGTTTTGTATGAGCAACTTATGAAGGTTATAATGGTAAAATCCAACTTAACATTTTTGTGTTTTTCAACTTATCCAATTTGATTTTAAAATCACATTTGATTTCAAAAATCAAAATTTATTAATTTTACAAATTAATCTAAAAAAATTAATTTTGTAATAAGATTAATAAAGAATTATTTAAACAATTTAAATAATTCTAATTAATTTAATATCAAATATTAAATTAATTTTTACACAAATCCACCTTCATATATTTAAATCGTATTTAAATATAAATTCTCTTATTCCATTTATTTCTTAAAATTAAACATGTAATTATATCTCATCTAATTACAAATTCCTTTAATTCTAATTTGAACGTTTCAAATTAACTTATCACGCTATTCTAAAGCGAATCCATTTACGAGCTAGTAGGGAGACCTCACGGACCTACAAATCATGAGCTCCAACGATTCGAAATTAATTGATTAAACTCATTAGACCAAATAACCCTCATTCACTAACTAATGGGTCACTCCACTAAAGCCCATAGTTGCATTCCCCTCACTCTAGATATATTATGTCTACATGATTTAACCATAATTAGTAAGTCGACCCTACACAGGTTGTTCCTGATAACGGCTGTGTCAAAAATCTGTTTTACCCCCGAGATTACGTCTTGTTTCTCAAGTTCCTACTTATACTATAATGAACAACTTATTTGTGATCTAGCCACTAAACCAAAACTCAGTGAGTGTCACACCTGTCTCTTATACACATCTAGATGTGTATAAGAGACAGGTGTCACACCCCGCCCTGAGCCCATGCTCCTGAGCCCGTAGTGAGGCATGATATAATTTGTTACTATTCCAGCTTAACTACTAGTTTCCTTTAGTACATTTGCAGTGGAAAAGTAATACATGCTTTTTAATAGAAACTAGTATACAGGTTCACATTATAAAATACACATGGAAACCCTATCCCGGTAACCAGTCTTATTTACAGCTATTTTCAACTTGTGGCAGACCTTAACCAATACCGTAACCTGGACTCGTCAGCTACCTGCAAGGTAAACATGGAAAATAAACCATGAGCTTTTACAAAGCTCAGTGAGTGGTAACACAATTATAAATCTTCCATAACCAACATGAGGTTTCCAAGTGAACCTCCCACAAAGCATGAAGCTTTCACGTATCCACCTACACACACGGTAGATGTTTAACACATAATATCATAACAATAATACCAGCCTATGTGCACATAGCTCCTCCTATCATGGGCTCCGAAACTAGGCCCGTCGGCCCTCTGACCATCCCACTTCAAGGATTCTCAATCTCACAGGCTCAGGCACTAGACACTTCAGTCCCCTGACCATCTTGTAAGGATTTACTCTTGGCTTAGGTTCTAGGTCCTTAGATCCCCTGACCATCCCAATCATCATACATAACTTATAGCATATTAATTTACAATATGCACAAAATAACAAGGGAAGAATTAACCACTCATAGTGAAGTTATGGAGAACTTGTCACGCAGTTCACCCGATTTCCCTGATTCTATCGTTGGATCCTATTTAGTTTTGAAGCTTAGATTACTATCACTTCTGAGCCTTATCTTAAGACAATTCTTTCTTAAAAAATGTAGGAAAATTTATTACTATAGTACCTTAAAGTTTCACCCCAAAATTCTTTTGCGAAAGCCCTGAGGATCAATTTCACTCCTCCTGGCCCGACTGTCTTTTCCCTAGTGAGCACCTCGCAGTTTTCCTTAATTTTGACAGCATTACATTTAGCATTTTCATGAGGCAGCCACAAACATAAACTGGACTTAATTTAGAAACTTTTGGTATAAGAATCACCTGATTCACACGAGTGGTTTGGAAGAACTAGTGGTTTGAAGTTGGCCTATCTCTGCTGTCCAGAAAGTTTGGATCCTCCGCGTCCTTGCTGGAAACTCCGACTCACACTTAATTTTCTCTCTTCTTATTTCTCCTCTCTTTATGCTTTTTGATAAAAGACTTGGTGTGGAGGTTTAGAGTGGGGCGTCCCTCCTTTTATAGGCATCCAAAAGCCTTCCAAGCTTGACACATACTTCCCCATGTGTTGTTCTTAAGGTGTGCCAACCTACAGCCCCTTCCACCTCTTGCTTGAGGTGTCTATCAATGCAAGTTTCGTCCATGCAAGTACTGGAAGTCTCCCTTATACAATGCCAACGCTTGAGACTAACTTTGCATGCCTTCTTGAGCTTCCACCTCAATTTCTAAAGTCCGAAGGTTTATTCTCAACGAGCCACATGTTAGGATGACATTTTCCTCATGATCTCAGCATTCCTATGCATTCATTCCCTTCAATTAGGGCGATTCTCAAGGCATACAACTTAGTCTAAGGTACCAACGCATAGCCTACTTAGAATGTATAGTTGATCTTCAACACGTAGTATAGTTCTAACGCATGAAAGTCTTTAGTTGCCGTTAACATCCAACATAACACCATCGCAACCCTTAACCAACACAAGAGACAACACCATACGTCCATCCTAGTCTAACGCATGGCCTATATCCAATGCATCCTTCGTGCAAGTCATCAACAATTCCCCAATGCATTGCAAAGGCACACGGCTCCAACGCATGGCTTAGCATCATCGCATGGTGTACTTGGGTCGCATAGCCTGGGCGCATGGCCGGTAGCTTGGCATGGACGCATCGATCAGCAGGGTTTGCTCATCCGCTCGATGCATGGGTGCTGCCATCGACGCATCGCTCGCTCGTCCTCTCGACGTATAGGCAAGGCACTTCGACGCATCGCTTGGCACGGCAGTTGGGTCCGGTCGCAAAGCTTGCTTAGTCGCTCGACGTATAGGCGTGGTGCTTTGACGCATGGATGCACCCATCGATGCATCGCTCACTCAACCACTCGACGCATAGGCGAGGCGCTTCGACGCATCGCTTGGCACGGCAGCTGGGTCCGCTTGTAAAGCTGTCTCTTATACACATCTAGATGTGTATAAGAGACAGGTTAATGCTTAGGCGAGGCACTTCAATGCATGGATGCTCGCTCGACCGCTCGACGCATAGGCGAGGCGCTTCGACGCATCGCTTGGCACGGCAGCTGGGTCCGCTTGTAAAGCTCGCTCGATCGCTCGACGCATAGGCGAGGCGCTTCGATGCATGGATGCTGCCATTGACACATCGCTCGCTCGGCCGGTCGACGTATAGGCGAGGCGCTTTGATGCATGGATGGGCGAGGCACTTGAACGCAAGGCTGAGCGAGGTGCTTGGACACATCACCGGGCGAGGCATCGCTGCGTGTCTGACTGAGTTTGTTCGACACCTGACTAGCCGAGTCTGCTCGACGCATGACTAGCCGCTTGACCGAGCCTACTCAACGCATGCTTGGGCACTTGGCCGATGCTGCTCGACGCATGGCTGGCCGAGGCTTCTCGATGCATGGCTGGCCGAGGCTGCTCAACGCATGCCTCCCTCTAGCCCTCACGCTATCCCTCAACCGTCTATCACCCTTCAATACATCCTTTGCCTAATACATTGATCTCCAAGACATGTGTTGCTCTCACTACACTTCCCCCTTTGCCCAAGACCTTATGGCCAACGCATGCACTCACATAAACTCTTAGTCAAATTTTGTAATAGGATTTCATTTCACCACATCTTCACTACTTAGGGTTTAAATTCCAAAAATATTCAATTCCTTTTTATTCTTTAGGGTTCTTCCTACTCTTACCCTAAGATTTAATTCTTCTTTATTCTTTGCTATTAGGGGGAATTGGGCTATGGGTTTTACAGTGAGAGGGTGGGACCCCTTGTTCAAGACATGGATTCAGTACTTGAGAGAATAATGTTTCTCATATCCCTAAATTGGATAGGCATGAACTTCGTCTTGCACCTTAGGTCCCCAGCTATCTATTAGGTCTTACCCCTGAAATACAAGGCTTATTGAGCTGGCGCTATTGAGCCAACCCTCATCTATGCAAATTAGGGATAATCCCAAATAAACAGAAGTTCATAGTTAGCTCAGGATTAAGATCGACTTATTTAGGTCATCTAAGTGAAATAGTCAATCTTATACAGTAAACAGCGTTATAAATTATGAGTGACTTATTTCTTGGTCCGAACTTATGCAAACTCATTGCATAGGATGCCCCAACTCCTCATGTCATAACATGTACGAATTAGGATCACTTCGTATGTAGCACTTTACAACTCTTTGTAACAACTACAGAGTAGGCCGCATCCAATAGTGTTACCAGAATAAGACACCCAACCTTATACATATACTGTAGATCATTTTGACTATTTATTCGAACTTGATCCACTTTTATGTCTCCACATAAAGTTCAAGTACTCATGTAATAGTCATGGGTCTTAGTTTATTGGATTTAGATTTTCATGTATACAATTTACAAAATCACTAATAAGTTTATTGACTAAGATAAACTTTATCATTTTACAAACTGCGAGTTTTAGGACATAACACCCAACAATCATCCTAGAAAATGTCATAGCATGTTGTAAGACATGTTGCAGAGGATAGGAAGGTACACCAAAAAATATGTCCTATACATATCGACAAATAAGAAACCAATTTTAAAGCAGAATTAGTATGACATGGAACATATTCAGGTTTTACCTGTAATAAAAAAGTCAATCATACTGCAGTAAAATAAACACTCTAACAATTATTTTTAAATGAACACAGATGAATGAAGAAGGAATTGGACCATAAAGTGATTTCTTTTGAAGATAAAGAAACTTCAAGTTATTTAATTCTCCCAACCAACTTGGAATTGCATGCGTCCTAAAAAGGATGTTTAGGAAAGCTTTTATATGAAAGATTCAAGAACCCCATCCACCAACGTAACCACCATTTACATGAAAGATACACATTTTTAATTCTCCCAACCAATTCTATAAAGTGAATTCAATTTTCAAAGAGCTCCCTCTCTTCCAAGATTTGCACGACTTACCCGCTTTTGAAAAGTATACATGTATATATATGGCCCTAGTAATCATTATAATTAAATTATATAGGTGTATAATTTGGCTTAATTTGGGTCCCAATGGATCATTCCAAGAGAAAAGCTTAACTTGGCTAAGTATAGATATGTACGCATAGTGTCGACAATGAAACTTGAGGAGGTAGACCATATGAAAATAAAGATTATGCTTAAGTGTTTTATGTTTGCACATGTTTGGGCCATTAGTAAATAAATCAACAATTCATAAAAGTTAGTACCAACTTAATTAATAACTAGAGAAGTTAATTAGCGAAGGATCATTACAGAACCTATTTCTATATAATTGAGAGGACTCAAGACATTAGAGTAACGTTGGAATACATCTAGACTTCTATACTCTCTCTAAACGATTATTGACTTCATCGTTGGAGTGTCAATGGTTAAGCACCACACTGATGCAAGTTTTCCTTATATTGTGCAAGTCGATTGATCTAGCCTTTTTGATGTCCTTGGCAAAAGGCCAATCAAATACATTTACAATCTTCGATCTATACAAAATCTACAACTAAATGTAATATTAGTTGCAAGGTCGAGTTGATCCACATGGAAAGTGAGATGTGTTTCGTTATGTTAATTTCCTAGTTATAGCCATAAATTGGGAGGAGGGGAGGGGTTGGTATGGAATTAGATAAATTGCACGAAAATAAAGAAAACAAGTAATCTAAGATAGAATAATCTAGTTTTAAGAGCAAGAGAGATTCCTATGTAATTTTCTATCATAAAAATTTCTTAATTAATCATACATATAATTTACCTATGTACAATGGCTTACTTGGCCTAACCAAATTCATTGACACTACAGGTAGCCAACTCAGTTATGTCAAGCCTATTAAAACTATAGGTTATAAATATATTATGGTAAGTTGGTTATCGTATTTATTTATAATATATTAATTATATGATAATTAATTTTTTTCTCTAATAACCAACTGAGTGGGAGGTTATTGGTGGTTTTATGATAACCGTGAGATAAAAGGAAAAATATTTTCTTAAATTTAGAGAGTTGCCTCATTCGGATATAACTCACGGATAAGCTATCAAGTGAAAGAGTTTCACTAAGCGATAGCTGTGCAAAGAGTAAACGATCGTGGAGCTTTGACTACACGATAGGTCATCAGCTAACCATAGCTAAACGATCGAGTGGCTAAGTCTATACAACAGGCTGCCATTTACTAAACGATCGAGCACATCGTCTATGCGATAGACAACTTCCTTTCTCCCACTTGCTTGATCGTCTACACGATCGTTGTCCTCTAGTCTCTTCCTCATGTCAAGCTCATACAGAGCCCACAACTCCTAGATTCACACACCAAAAATACCAAGGTAACCATTGCGGTGTTGTCCTCACTCAATTTATGGATCAAGTGAGACTCGATTGTTTTCGAGGAGCTGTGTGTCATTTTATTGTGTTTGTGTTGTTGGTCGTGTTGTTCTGGTCGTTGTGTTCGTGTATTTCTATCTTGGACGCTTGTAGATTGATAGAGGGATTTGTGAAGAATGTTTCTTCAAAGGTATGCATCCTCTATCCCTTGTATCATTTGTATAGCATGCTGTAATTTCATTTTGTGCATGATCTGTTAGTTTCCGTTCTTAGATAGTGATTGTTTATGTTTAACTCAAGTGGAATTTGGAATGTTCCCTTCCGCTGCTCATGGAAGTCCTCGTGTTTTATTTCCTTCAATTGGTATCAAAGACAGGTTGTTCTGATATTCTAAATACCATTTTTGTTTTGAACTTATTTTACAGTTGTGGTGGGTTTTATGTTTATGCATTGCGTTTAAGAGTTACATGCGTTTGTGGATATGTTGATGAATGTTTACGGGTTAATTGCCTCTATTTATAGTTTTCTTTTGATTACAAGGTGTTAATTTGTAAGGGCCCTTCGTTTTTGGGCATAATTAAAAAGCAATCGAGTTTGTAATTCAAAGTGTTTGAGTTGGTTGAGTCGTTCGTGATGAAGTTTCGAAACATGGAGATGCGGTTCTCATGAAGGAAGAAGACCAAGGGTTGGTCATATCGTGTAGCCTAAGGTAAACGATCGTTGAGATTTGGCTAAAAGATCGTGTAGAAAATTTCTGCGCGATCGTGTAGTATTTACTAAACGGTCGTTCAGCTAATGCTAAATGATGGGGTAAAGCATTTACTCTATCGCGTAGTGTTAGATGCTGGATCGCGTGGATGCTAGGAGTAAATGATCGCGTAGAGCATTTGATGCTTATCGTTTAATAAAAGGCGTGCGCACTAAACATTCGTATAGCTCAGTATGCTTCATCGCATAGTCACTGACTACACGATCACCCGGTATACGATACCTTGATGCTTGCTCAGCAATCGTTTAGACGATTGTGCTTCACCGTATCGTTGTCATCTACTTGGTCGTTTAAGGCTTTTGTTGCACAATCGTGTGCCTTCATGCTTCATCGAATAGTCAAAGGTACACGACTATTGCTAAACAATCGTTTAAGCTCAGGAAGCTTTGGTAAATGATTGAGTAAAGGGTTTACTCTATCGTGTAGGTGATCTTAATTTTTTGGTACACGATCAAGGAGACGCGTTTCTTTGCCCAGACGGTTCAAAACTCGATTCCCCTGTTTGAACTGAAGACTCATTGCTATTTGTAGTAGTTAGATTAGTTTTTTGAGGATTTTAAGGCTAATTATCCCGCTTCATCAACTTTTCTTTAATGTATATGAGATGTATATGGTTTATATGCGATAGTGTATGACATATAGATTAAAAATCCACCTTAGGTTATCCAATTATTCATGTATCATATATTATAAGTGTTATAATATAGCTATTGGCATGATGAAATTACAAGGAAGCATGCGCATGCATCACGAAATATATGAGTTATATTCATGCTCGCAGTAAGCATATTTATGCATCATCTTTATATTATAAGAGTTATAGTATAAGGGTGTATGGAAGCATATATGCTCGGTTTGTTGCTTGGTTATATATGTGTTATATAAAAGTAGCAACGAATGAACAATGCATGGAGCATGACACTCAGGCTAATTTATAGAAGTTATGAATGCCCTGTATGTGTAGCTTTACATTGTGATGACTTTAGTTGTTTCATGTTATAAGCGTTATAATGGAAACTATAACTAAAATCAATAAGAAAGAGTTCCATACGAACTTAGATGAACTCATGTTTTAAAATGGTTTTAAAATTGGATTAAGATAGAGCTGAGTTAAAGGTTCTAATGACATTAGATACTTAAGTTTAATCTTTTAAATCGTTTTAATAGGATTAAATTGATTGGAATAAAAGATTAAATTTGTACTAAACCTATCTATAAGGGACCTTTTGTCTAAGGCGGGTTCTGTCTAGGCTAGGGTACTTAAGCTGACGGAAACGAAACACCCCTACCTGGGAACCTACCTGGAAAGGTGAATTAGATAGATTTTTTGCAAGCATACGATAGTTGATCAAAGACTTCGTTAAAGAGTTTATTGGATGATGATAAAAAGTAAGAGTTACTCTTAGGCAAACCTAAAAAGTCAATTAGTTAAAATCCTTAGTCGTGTTTTTTTCTAAGTAAACTAAACTCTAGGTTATAAAATACTCCGTGGGAGGAAGAAATATATATGATATGTCAATGATTCCACTCACGTTTCTCCCTAAATGTTCATGCCGTGAGATTCATGCTTGGCCTCGTGGTACCCTGGGAGCATCCCCCTTCGGATGGTGTTTGCATGAGTCAATATCAAGGTGGACCGAGAGAGTGTTCATAGTAAGTGGGTGAAGTGTGTGTGTCAACACGTCCTGCAGTCTCCTTCATTAGTTCACACCATGAAATCTTCTTGTACTCCCTCGTGGCGCCTTGGGAGCGTCCCTCTTCGGATGGATTTTGTGTAGTTGGTCAAGATCAAGGTGAACTCCAGAAATGGGTAGGATCACTTTAGTTTTTGCTCCAATCGAATTTTTCCAAATCAATGATGGCTAATGCATATGAGTCATTTTTCTACTAAGAGCATCTGTAACTACATTTTTCTTACCCGGTGGTATAAGATCTATACCACATGTTTAATTCCTTAGTGAAGAGGTACTTCAAGCTTTTATGGTCAATGTACATTTGGATCCTATCACCATATAGATAATGTCTCCAAATATTCAAAGCAAATACTACTGCTACCAATTCCAACTCATGGGTCAGATAAATCTATTTATAGTTCTACGGCTATCGAGAAGCATAAGCTATGATTTTGCCATGTTGCATTATCACCCAACCCAAACATTTCTTTGAAGCATTTCTATAGAACACATAACCACATATTCCTGTCAGCACAGTAAGTATTGGAGCTGAAACCAAAAGCTATTTGCATTCTAAAAAACGTGCCTCACAAGCTCCATTTTAGGTGAACATGCCCTTTCAAGTCAACTGGGTGAAAGGCATTGTCGTTTTGGAGAAAATATTGCATGAAATGCCTGGAATAACCTACTAAACCCAAGAAGTGCATACCTCCGTAACAGTGATCGGGCGAAGCAATTTAGTCACTGCTTCTACCTTCGCTAGGTCAATAGTAACCCCATCCTTGGATACCATATGCCCTAAGAATGAAACTTAATCGAGTTAGAATTCACATTTTGAGAACTTAGCATAAAACTTGTTCACCCTTAGTTTGACTTAGAGAAAACTAAAATATTTTCGAAAGGATTAAGAAGTTGTCAAGGAGTTATTTAAACATTCGATCCATTAATTCCATGAAGAATCTATGAAAGAGTATGTGAATACCTAGTACGGAAGCATCGATGTCCCAATTTTCACTTTACAAAACATACGAACATATAGACAACAGAGACATAAACATTTGTTCTAATTAAGGATTAAGAAGTTGTCAAGGAGTTATTTGAACATTCGATCCATTAATTCCATGAAGAATTCTATGAAAGAGTATGTGAATACCTATTGTGGAAGCATCGATGTCCCAATTTTCACTTTACAGAACATACGAACATATAGAGAACAGAGACATAAACATTTGTTCAATTAAGCATGCATTTACACAGAAAATTGGAGAGGAAATAACAGATAGAGAGTAGTCACCCTTGAATACAAAATTCTTCACATTCCCTCCAAGTCATGAACTCAATGAACTCTTCGAACGATCTCACGAACAGCTAGAGAAACACAACAAATCTCCAAATTTCGGACATTACAATATGGAAACCTCGGTATTCTTGACGGGTAGAGAATCTTGAAGGTTTTTTGTGCTTCAATATTAATTTGGAGAGTAAGGATATTTGATTTTGAGAGCAAAAAAACACAGAGAGAATTTTCCTCTTTTCATAGTCCTTCAAAGATGAAAGGGAGAAGACGAAGGAGAAGGAATTATACTTCTCTCTTTCGTGAAACTAATTTCAGGTATATGATGAGAGAGTAGGTTGAGGGAAGTCATTAAAAAATAACTCCCTCCCCATTAGTTAATTTCAAAATTTAAAAAAATAACAATTTTGAATTTTAATCAATAATATATATATATATCAACTAATTTAATATATATAAATATCAAATCATATGTTATATGTAATATAACACATAACCTATCGTATATTATATCACATATGATATAACATATAGTTTATTAATTTCTCATTTAACCTATAGAATTTAATACGAAACATATTCATATTAAATTTAATCTATGGTTGTTATAGGAATCATATTGATATAATTAATATTTGAATCATATTCAAATATTTATTTCTCTCAAATAGTTGTATATCATAATGTATCATATAAATTATATTAATTATATCTTACATAATTAATTTTATATTAATTATGTCTTATATAATTAATTTCCTTTATTAATTTTAACCATTCAAGTTAATCCAAAATTAATTTGATTCTCATTTAATCCCAATTGAGCTAACAAGTGGACCTTCTGAACCAATAGATTGAAGCTCAAGTAGTACTTGATTAATTAATTAAACTCTTGAATTACATTAATCAAATTCCATTAACTGCTAGTCACTCCACTAAATACCAACAGCTACACACTTCACAGTATAGATATATTTATGTGTCCATAGGATATAAGCAATCAACAGTGTGTTGACCCTTCACAAATGACTCGTAAGTACAGATGGCAAAAATTACACTTTTGCCCCTATAGTTACATTTAACTTCTTAGGTACCAACGATCCCTCTAATGAACAATAAGTTATAATTCATCTATAACCACACCTCTCTCAGGCTAGGAATCAACCCTTAAGGGGGAAATTTCTCTATTTACCCTAATAGTATGGAATGAGTGAATTCCTTCTTATAGAGTTGCGTTCCCAGCTCCCCAATCAGACAAGTCCCCAAAATTGTAGACATATTAAGTCGGTGAAACTGGCCGCTCTCACTTACGTAGATCAAAGGAATGCCTTCATAGGCTGAAGTTCACAACTCCCTCACGATTCAAGTCAAGTCACTTATGGTCATCCTGATAAAATGTAAGTCTCTTATAGTGTGTTATAGAGAGACGATTTATTTCGTGGTCCGGTCTTATACAAACTCTTTGTATAGAATACCTCTGCTCACATGTCTCCTCATGAATAATTAGATTTAGATCATTTGTAACACTTTACAGCAATTGTTACAACTACAAAGCAGGCCGTAGTCATAGTGTCACAAGGATAAGATATCCAGCCTTATCCATCTACTACAGACCGTATGTGTGGGTTCATGCAATTAAATGTCAAATAAAATACCTCTTATCCAGTCTTATCACTTAAACATGATCCACTTGTATGTCTCCACATACATACCTAATTTATAGAAGATAACCTTGAGTTTCAGTGGTTTTTGTGGGTTCATGCAACTAAATGTCAAATAAAATACCTCTTATTTTATTAGATAAATCGATTTTTTAAACAATACAATTACAAACTACAAGACCACTACAAGACCACGAGATTTAGGTCATCAAATCTAACATTCTGGTGCATTCGTTAGGCAAAAAGACATTGACGGAACACATAGTGCCCATATCTCAATGTGTTGAATCCATTGTGTCTTCCATACGCCTGATGTCAACGACACTGGCTGGGAGAGCCCACGCTCCCCAATTGATTAGTTTCATAGATTTTAGAGCAGAAACAACCTTAGGGAGCACCCCGCTCATGGACCCCGTGAACTTGAAGCTTGCCTGCAAGGATGGCCTCAACACTACCTATCTATAAAAGAAATCTCTAGCAACCCTGGCGTCAACCAGTTCATTCCGAGAATCACGTCGAAATCACTCATGTTCAGAATGATCAGGGTCGCACTTAACACATGGTCTGAGAATACTAACCGGCAACCTTGTACTTTTTTGTAGCATTCGAACTTACTCAAGTGGGAGTGGAAACATACAACACAAAACCCAAAGGTTCTAGTTCTAGTATGGCGTAGCTCACAAAAGCAGTAGAAATAAAAGAATACGATGAACCTAAGTCAAATAATACCATGGAATAATGGTCGAGAATAGGTAATGTACCTATCATCACAAAATCTGAATCCTTAGCCTATTGGCGAGTGGTAGCATACACCTTTCCTGAACAAGTCTGCTTAGACATACCAGCCCCACTGTCTTCAGCATCCTCTTTGGGCAGCTCTCAGCCATATGGCCCTCCTGTCCACGCCTGAAATAAAGTCTGGTACCTATAAGACATCTACCCCAGTGATGGTGCCTATAACTACCACACAAAGGTTTCTCTTCACTGTGATTTGGCTGCTGCCTCTGAGCCTGAGCTGGTCAAGACTTTCCTGCAGACTGTTGGGATTACCGATGGTTCACACTAGCCTGATAACTTTCTTTTCTATCCTGATAGGTACCGCGGTCGGAACTGAGGCCCACTGCTTGGGAAGCTATCTATCAAAGTGGCTGCCTGTACAGTTGCTGCATAGTGGTCTTCCAAACTCTACCACAAGGTCGTTCAGTTGCCCCGATCATTGTCCTTGTAACTGCTTCTCCTATTGTTGCAGTCAATGGGGTATACTCAGTCGGAATCATAGGTGAAACTGGTGTCTGCATAGGCGTAGTCGGATTCCTGGTCTGACGTCTTGTATGCACTCCTTGGCCCTTTGTCCTAGAAGGGTCACGCGTGGTAGAGAATCCTCTGCAACGGGAAGATTTTGATCCTCTAAGTTATGCACCCCTGTTATTGAAGGGTCACTGACAAGCAGGACTGGATCTTTTTCCCGAATCCCTCCTCGAACCTTCCTCTTTACTCTATACTTGGGATCCATGCCCTGTCATTTACTCGCAGTCAGCTTTTACTAAATTCCTCATCATATAGACATGATTACTAAGCCATTAAACCAAACTAATCTCATGCATAACATACTAAAAATTCTACTTGGAAGACATAATTGGCGATGGCGACGAATCTGTTACTGGGCATAGAGACTGTCTAGACTTACATAATAAGTCCATATATAGAATCCAAAACCTGACTTTGATACCAACTGTAATAACCCAACTCACTAGGACTTATACTATGTCGTTACTATATGCATGCATACATTACTATTCAACAATTTTTCAAGATTTGGTAAAAACAAATAAATACCATAAAATAAATAATTTTGTTAAACATAAACAACTGAAATTCATTTAACACGGTACCTTTAGAAGCAAAAGAAGATTAAATATTACTAGTAAACATCAACCAAAAACATCCAAGGTGCAAAATTGGAGATTCACTAAATTCAACAACGGACTAAGTTTGAAATCCTGAAAACATAGAAGAATATGAGTAGAAGCATTTGACTAATACCTGAAAAATAATATGAGAAAGAATGAGTATAAAATTCTCAATAAGTAATCCCACTATCGGTGTCAAGCTAAGCATTTATGTCCAATAAATGCAACATTGTAATGGGACATGCATAAACATCTACTTCTTCTTAGATGACTATCTAATGAATAATTTAACCCGGTGAGATATGCCTACAAATCTCTAGTGAAATCTCAAAAGAGATCACTAATCTCTGATGATTATCTAATGAATAATTTAACCCGGTGAGATGTACCCACAAATCTGTGGTGAAATCTCAAAAGAGATCACTAATCTCTGATGAAGTCCGGAAGGAGATCACTAACCTTTAATGAATTCCAAAGGAGACACTAACCTTTAGTGAATCTCGAAGAAGATACTAACCTCTAGTGAATCCCAAAGGAGACACTAACCTCTGGTGGGTATATGACTACAAGTAGGGGGCAACTATCATGTATCATAAAACAAAGTCTAACATGAAGCTCATATATCCTCATAAATGTCAAATAAGATCTAGATTGTGCTCATACATTATTTTAAAATATCTTTAAAAAAAAAATCATGCTTATACTGTTAACATACTACAAACAAAAGAGTCATATGATCATATATCCTCTCTAATCAGGCATCATGAATCATACAATCTTAGAACCATCAAAATTATCCTTAATCTTTCACCCATACGAAGGTGGTTCTAGTAGTAAGAGTACTTATCTCAAATTTGGCCCAAAAATAAGTTCAATTCACGCTAATTCCTGGGTGCAAAAAAAGATTACAAACCAAGTCCTATGTCATAAACCTAATTTAGAATTTACAAATAAAGCCAAAATTCCCAATAATCCTAATTACATCATCCAATTTAAATTCGTTCTAAAACACTCCAACAACTTATCAAATATTGTGTTTGCTCCAAATCTATTCCAAAGTGTAAGAGTCTACAATGCATATGCAGAAGCAATTAGAATATTAAGCACTCTAATTACATTAACTTTTGAAAATCAAACAAGCATGTTCATAACTTAGAGAAATAGGGTTTTAACGGACAACCTTTGAAGAACCTCCAAATTGGTGCTATCCCATGATGAATTCCGATCATGAACACTTCGTGTACCACCACTAGAGTCTTCTCTGCTATTTTTCAATCTTATAATGGATTGTGGGATCCAATTTATGAAGAAATTATAGGGAATTTTAGAGTTTTGAAGAGTATTTGGTGTGAAGGGTTTGAGAGAACTATTTTCAATTTTTTAGTAGAGAGAAGAACCCTTCTATTTTACATTTTTTTTTTCCAATCTAATTGCATGATCAATTGACACCAAATAATCCATGCATAAGTGAGATTAGGTGTTAGCTAATTGTAATTATTTGGATAATGCCATAACATTAGAAAAACCATTTTAAATTTTGATTTTAAAAATTCAAATTAAAAGGAATTTAATTTTAAATAGAATTAATTCAAATGGTTAATTTTAAATAAAATTTCTTAAAACCAATTTTAAATAAAAATAATTTTGACAATTAATTTTAAATAATTAATTAATAAAATCAATTTAATATCTAACATTAAATTAATAAAACACCAATCCCTAACATGAATCCTTATTCATATACATAATATTTAAATCAAATTTAAATTTTTATAACTATTCAATATCGTTTAATTCAATAACTAAACTATATAATTACGTTAATTATATCGCATATAGTTAACTGTAATTCCCTAAGCCGAATTTGAATGTTACAAATTCTCTCATCAAACTGTCCTAACGTTTAGTCTGATATAAGCTAATGGACCTACAGATCATGAACTCTGACAATCTAAGATTAACCGGCTAAAATATTTAACCTAATAAAACATTCATTAACTATCGGGACACTCCACTAAAGTCCGTAGCTGCACTCTCCTATTTGTAGACATACTTCTGTCTACTTGATTTAACCATGATTAGTAAGTCGATCCTTCACAAGTTATTCGTAATTACAACTGAGACAAAATTATCGTTTTACCCCTGTAATTACATATTGCTCTTCAAGTCCCACCGATCCTCTAATGAATAATTGGTTTATGGTCAAACTACCAAATCAAGTCCCTCTTGAGCCAATGAGAGGGTGAACCCTTGTTCAAGACCTGGATTCAAAACTTAAGAGAACAACATATCTACTATCCCTAGAGTTGGGTAAGAGCAAATTCAAACTTGTAAAACTATATCCCCAGCTATCTATCCGATCTTACCCCTAAAATGGTAGGCTAATTGAGTAATCGATGTTGAGCCACACTCACCTATGTAGTTTTAAGGTTAATCCTCAAAAACAGTAGTTCATAGTTAGCTCTATTGGGGATGATGCCATAAACCCTCGTGTCTTATAGTTTGTAAACACAGTTTTGAACAAACCCTTATGATGTTTAATATATGATATTTTCTTCATTTATTGACTATGAACATTGGATGTTTTATTTGTTTTACCACAAACAAATAAACTAAAATCCCTGGTTGTCGTTTGTAACTTAAGCATGTATGTGGAAACATGCAAGTGGATCATGTCTTAGGTGATAACCAAAATGGTCTATAGTATATGGATATAAGAAGGGAAACCTTATGCCAGTAACGCTATGGATGCGACCCGCTTTTTAGAATAGTTATAAGTCTTGTTACTTGCTACAGATGGTCTGATTCTAATAATTCATGTGGGGACATACGAATGGGGGCGTCATATACAAAGGAGTTTGTATAAGACTAGACCACGAAGTGTTATAGTCTTGTTATATAATGTCGTTCATGACAGAACTTCACTTCACTAGGATGACCATAGGTAACATGACCTAAATCCTGAGTGAGTTGGGAACTTCTACAATTGAGGTCAGTCCTTTGATTTGCATGAGTGCGAGTGGGCAAATCGCCGACTCAAATCTACCACTTTGGTCGTCTGATTTGGGAGTTGGGAACTCAGCTACACAAGATGGAATTCACTCCTTCCCCGAAGTAGGGATAAGTAGACAGATTGCTCCCTTAAGGGCTGATCCTGGGGTTTGAATGATGTGGCACCACACACACCTTCTAAAGGCCCGAAAGGTGTCCACACATAGTAGGACTATGTTGTATTGTTTATTAGATCGATCAGTAGTACTTAAGAAGTTAGATGTAACTACAGGTGAAAAATGGTAAATTGGCCTAGTTGTACTTACAAGCATCTTTGAAGGGTTATCTACTGTTGATTGGTTATATCTGATGGATACAGACATATATTTGTGGTAAGAAGAATTCAAATGTTAGTCTTTATGTATGAGATACATTAATCTTGATGAAAATGATATAAATATGATCTATATCTCGTGGAGGCGAAAAAACTATGGTTTATATGTGATACTAAACCATAGGTTAATGAATATAATATGATTATATTTATCCATTTTAATTGGACAATTATGGGATAATTGTACTGACGTTTTCTACGTAATCGTGTGATAGTTGGAGGTTTCATTCAGTTTTTATAATTGAAGACTAAAATGAAAATCGTATTCAGTTTGTAAAGAGATCACCAACGCTCACAGAGTGTATACAGCCAATTGCATAGCAAACCGAGAGTCTACACAATAGCTCAACGTTTCTACACGATCATATACACTCGCGTTTCTTTCTAAACGATCGCATAGGATTTGCTAAACTATCGTTTAGCTCTTTCCTAAACGATCGCGTGGCCGAGCATTTTCTAAACGATCGTCTAGATGATCGCAGCCTATTTAATAACGATCGTGTACCGCTTTCTAAATGATCAAGCATCGTCTATATGATAGATCCTACCTCTCCCACTTGTTTGGTCGTTGTATACGATCTTACTTCCTCTTTCCCTCTACCAAATCCAACAGAGCCCACACCTCCTAGATTCTCATAACGAGAATACTGAGGGTTCTAAGTGGTGGTGTCATCCCCATTATTGTGTTCGTGTGGAGGTTGTTCGTGGGTAGACGACCGGTGATTTGGTTGACGATTTCTTGGACGTTCCAGCAAGAGCGAGAGGAGTAGTCCATTGTATGAGAGCGAGATTTTCGTGAAGAAAGGTTCTTCAACTGGTATGTTTTGTTGTTATCTTTGTTATTTAATATCAAAGCATGCCGGTAATTTGTTGTTTATTGCATAACTTGTCTGTTAGATTGTAAATGTAGTAATTCTGTCACAATAAGTTTGGAACGATCCACTTCTGCTCAGAAGTACTCTTGTGTAAGAGTTCCTTCAAGCTCAGTATAAAATTGGGTTACCTAACTATCGAATTGAAATAGTCAGTTTTAATAGTAAACGGTGTTATAAAGTAAAAGTGACTATTTCATGGTCTGGTCCAATGCAAACTCTCCACATGAACGATTCAAGATCACATCGTTTGCATTATGTACAAAGTTCAAGTATTCATGCTATAGCCAGAGGTTTTTAGTTTATTGGATTTAGGGTTAAAAAGGCGTAATTCACATATTCAATAACATTTTTACTGAATAACCTCAATAACAACTTTATTGTAAAATATAATATATTTAATGTTTACAAACCAAAAATTTTAGGACATACAACCCAACAAACTCCCATTTGGACTAAAACTCTAGTGGGGTTACATATATATTCAATGTTGAGTGTGAGAGAAAAACATAAATACAATAAACTAGGGTATCACATACCTATGACTTCTCCCATTTGCCCTAGATTTACATAACTCGTAGTCCTATACTCATTAGGTTACCCTCAAACACTTTAGTCATGAGGGCCTTGTAAGATTTAAACAACATGCAGCGGAAGTATCAAGGATCCATAAGCATTCTAATTCACTAATGTTGGCTAAAACTAAAGCATGCTCTTCGTAAAAAATGGGTTTTCAGAACATACCTTTGATGAACTCTTCAAGAAAAACATTTGTCCAATTGCTGTCTTCACATGATATCAACGTGAACCACCTCAAAGCCTTCCCTACTATACTCTTGGAGCATTAGGCAGAGTTGTGGGACTCAAGAATAGATTGAAGATGTGAAGAAACAAGAAAAGACCACAACAGCAAATTGAAGAAGACAGTTTCATCTTCATCAAAATTTTTCTCTTCAAAATTTTGTATTCTCTTCTTCTCCAACAACTCTAATCTTCTTTATATATTTAGATGAACATGCAAAGTGATGGAGTGCATGGTTTGCAGCCCATGCTTGGAGAATCAAAGTAGAGAAGATAATGGTTTGTGTGTGAGCATAAAGATGATGGTAATGGAGAAAATCTATTTTCCATTTTGTGCAACCATGCAAAATTAAAAAATTTATTTTCTTAAATTAATTTCATAAATTAATTTTTTTAAAAAGTAATTAATTTAATATCAAATATTAAATTAATTTTTGCATAGTAATCATCTTCATATATTTAAATCATATTTAAATATTTATTCTCTTGTTCCATTTAATTTGAACGTTTCAAATTAATTTCTTAAGCTACCCTAAAGCTTACTCATTTATGAGCTAGTAGGGGGACCTCACGGACCTATAGATCATGGGCTTCAATGATCTAAGATTAATCGCTAAACTCATTAGACCGATCTAACGCCCATTCGTTAACTAATGGGTGATTCCACTAAAGCCCATTGCTGAACTCCTCTCACTATAGATATATTATGTCCACTCGATATAACCATGATTAGTAAGTTAACCCTTCACAGGTTGCTCATAATAACGGTTGAGTCGAATCTGTTTTACCCCCGCGATCACATTTTGTTCCTTAAGTTCCACTGATCCCCTAATGAACAATTGATTTGTGATCCAATCAACAAATTAAATCCCTCTCAGGCCAATGAGAGGGTGAGATCTCTTGTTCAAGACCCAGAATCAGCATTTGAAGGGAACAACCTCTCTACTAACCCTAGTCGGGTAGGAGTGAATTCCCTCTTGCACACAACATTCCCAGCTATTCATCCGGTCTTAGCCCCAGAAGGGTAAGCTTATTGAGTAGAGGCAATTGATCTACTCTCATCATTTGCAGATCAATGGATAATCTCGAACAAACAGGAGTTCATAGTTAGCTCAGGATTAAGGTTAAGTTATCTAGGTCATCGCTTTAAAATAGTTAGTCTTAAACAGTAAACAGCGTTATAAAGTAAGAGTGACAGATTTAGTAGTCCGATCTTGCACAAAAATCATTTGTACAGGATACCCCCACTCCTCATGTCTCAACATACACGAATTAGGATCACTTCTATGTAGCACTTTACAACACTTTGTAACAACTACAGAGTAGGCCGCATTCAATAGTGTTACCAAAATAAGGTACCCAACTTTATTCATATACTATAGATCATTTTGACTATTTACTCGAACCTGGTTTATTAAAAATTTAGGTACTCATATAATAATCAAGGGACTTAGGTTTATTGGATTTCTAAAAAAATTATGTTCAACAACAACTTTATCGAATTCTCAGAATAAGTTATAATGTTTACAAACCACATGTTTTAGGACATAAAACCCAACATGCCTTAGTAAACAAAACAACAATGTTGTCTTCTGAGGCTATCTACATGACGATCGCGTCTATTTGATGCACTATATCCTTGATGAGATGCTATCTACGCTCAATGTGTTTCTATGCTTGTGGCTTCTTTGTTTTTTAGAATTGGCCACTGCTCCATTATTATTTTAATAGAGAGTGATAGGCATATGCACATTTGGAACCACTTCCAAATCAATTAAAAGCATTCTAAGCCATACTGCTTCTTTTGATGCTTCACATGTAGCCACGTACTCCGCTCCCATAGTAGAGTCAGCAATACAACTTTTCTTTAGGTTGAATATTGATCGCGAAGTTTATTTCCTCGAATCTATATCGATTTGAAAATTATAGTCAATATATCCTGTAAGGATGAGATCCTTAGCGTCATACACGAGCACATAATCCCTCGTTCTCCTAATATGCTTCAGGATAATTTTAACAACAATCCAATGATCATATCTAGGATTGAACTGAAATCTGCCGACAATTCCTACTGCATAGCATATGTCATGTGGTATACAAAACATGGCATACATCAGACTATCAACTACTGACGCATAGGGAATACACTTCATGTCCTCAACTTTTTGAGGTGTCTTAGGACACTATTCCTTTGATAGATGAATTCCATATCTGAAAGGTAATAAACCCCTCTGGTATTTCTACATCTTTTATCTAGACAACATCTTGTCTATACAATATGTTTTTTATAGGGCTAATGTTTTGTTCTTGTGATTCCGAACAATTTGGATTCCAAGAAAAAAATGAGCTTCTCCCGAATCTTTCATTTGGAATTGGGTTGCTAGCCACTGCTTAACATCAATCAGGTATCCTATATCGTTCCCAAATAGGATGTCATCAACATACAACGCTAAGAATGCTACATTATTGTTGACAATCTTCTTGTAGACACAATATTCGTTAACATTCTGTTCAAAGCCATAAGATTTGATCGTAGTATCAAACCTTATATTCTAGGATCTAGATGCTTGTTTTAACCTATAAATGGATCATTTTAACTTGCAAACCTTTTCCTCTTGACCTTTTTTTAATGAACTCCTCTGATTAAGCCATATAGATACTCTCTTCAATATTGTCATTCAAAAAGGTTGTCTTTACATCCATTTGCCAAATTTTATAATCATAAAAGATAGCTATGGGCAAGAGTATTCTAATTGACTTTAGCATGGCAACATGAATGTGTTCCTTCATAGTCCACCCCGTTTTTTTGGGTATAACCTCTTGCCACCAGTCAAGCCTTAAAGGTTTACACCTTACTGACTTGGTCTCGTTTCCTCTTGTAGATCCATTTATAACCCATAGATTTTATCCCATATGGGTGATCTACAAGTTTCCAGACTGAATTAAAATACATAGACTCCATTTTGAGGTCCATGGCTTTGATCGACTAATCCGGACTACATCATTCATTGCCTGATTATAGGTCAATGGATCTTCAATGCCATGATCAGATATGACAATTTGGGTTTCTGTTAAACCCAAGTACCAGTCAGGCTATTGAACAGCCCTCCCACTACGTCGAAGAACTCTTAACTCTTGAGAAGGATGTGGCTAACCAGTTCCATCAACAACTCTTGTGGAAGGACTTGCTGATCAAGAACTCTTGTTAATTTATCTGTAGCATATTTGTCAATTTCATTCAGTACTATTTTACTACGTGTTTGATGATCTCTCATGTAGTCTTCCTCTAAGAATATAGTGTTGTTTTTGTTGAGGATCATAAAACTGACCACCTTTCGTCTCTATGGGATAACTTACTAATGTGCATAATTTTGAACGACGTTCCAACTTCTTTTGTTTTGCACCAATACATGTGTCAAGCATCACTAAATCCTGAAATGACGTAAACTACTTTTAAACCCTTTGTATTACTCATAAGGTGTTTCAGAAACATTTTTTGAAGAAACTATGTTCAAAATTTGTACTGTAGTCTCTACTGCATATCCCCAAAACGGATTAGGCAATTAAGCATAGCTCATTATTGACCAAACCATGTCTAACAGGGTTCTATTCTTCTTTTTCTATACACCATTCTGCTGAGGTGTATTGGGTGTTATGAGTTGGGATTGGATTCCATGTTCGATTAAATTGTCCTAGAATCTCAAGTACATATATTCACCACCTCGATTGGATCGAATTGTTTTAATTATTTTACCTAACAGGTTCTCAACCTCAGTCTTATATTCTTTGAACTTTTCAAGAGTTCCAGACTTATGATGCATTAGGTAAACATAGTCATACCTTTAATAAACATCAATAAAATGGATGAAATATTCGTACCCTCCTCATGCTTTGACATTCATTGGGCCACAGAGGTCCGAAGGCATGAGTTCTAAGGGTTCTTCGACTCTAAGATATTTTCCTGGAAAAGAAATTTTGGTCATCTTATCCCTAAGACAGGATTCATATGGAGGTAAATAGTTGTCTTCTAACTAATTTAGAAGTCCACTCTTGACCAATCTCAAGTACTAATGATAGGTATTAGGAGAAAATTTTTGGCTTTTATTCTGAGTCTCAAATATTTTAAACATCTCAGTATTCAAAATAACTTTAGCCTCAGTTGGTTTTAACATGTATAAGTTATTTTCTTCAATACCTCTTGAACTAATGAACACTTCATTTATTTCAAAAGATACTTTGTACAATTTTTTTAACAAACAAGAGATAGATATTAAATTCCTTCTCATAGTAGGAACATAAAATACATTTTCAAGTAAAATGAATCTATCTCCAAAAATCAAGTAAAGTCTTCGACTACTTTAGTTGAGACAACCTCTCATGTACCAACTTGGAAGGTTGTCTGGCCTTTTACAAGTTGCTTCCATGAACCTAAGTCTAGGTATTATCCAAGTATAACTTTTATACTAGATTTAACCTACGATGTCTAAGTGATAAATCATTTATTACCTCACATCGCTCACGCATGCTCATAAAACAAGTTAACAAAACTCAAGAACCAGCTCGATCACAAGGTAGCAGGTGTTCAATAAATCGTCAACTTAAGTACCACTAGCCTTTGACAGGATCTTACCGAGTGACTTTGTAACTGAAGTTTTACAAGATAACAACCTATTTTAACTTTTAAAAAAAGTTCTCATTATTTACCCTAAATGAGCATGCATTTATCTTTGTTATTGATTTTAAATGTCTAATTCAATTTAATAACGCTCATGACTTAGACATTCTTCATAACATACATCATACATTTCATAATTTAGTACAACAACTTATAATAAAACATATGAAAACCAGCATGCATACTATATAATATAACACTGATAACATACTTTCAATGCTTGCAACATGCTTTCCTATGGTGGGATTTGAAATCTACATGGCATATTTTATGCATAAACAAGATTTAATTAATTAAAACATACATTCATAATACATAATTAATTAAGCACACACTAAAGTAAGCTGGTTTTGGCATCCAAAGCAAGCAAATAGCTAAATTATTACAATAATAATTCAAAACTTCTCCAAATTGCTCCCGAATACTTCGAACCGACTTGAACTAGCTGAAAATTCCTTAAACTGGTCCTCGAAGGCACCAAAACTGGCTGAAGTGAACTAGATTGGGCAGAATTGGGGCAAACTTGTCCAACTGGACCACTGCTCCTTGCGGACACACGTTTTTAGAAAAACTAAAGAGCAGCACCATGGTTGTTAAAGGAACCTACGACACAGCTAGATAGAGGCAGCTTCTGGGTGCATTTCTTGCTACACCTTGTTCCCAAACCTTCCTATTACAACCTAGTTTGAACTCTAACGACTCTAGTAAATTTACAGACCTATTTTCACACATTAAAACCCATAAACAAGAGGTCGATTATAATAATTACAACATAATTGAAACTAGATGCCAAAGCCGTAAAATATCCACTTCAGCCACCATAACATTCATCACATGAATGAACGCCACCAAGCCAAAATTAATGCAAATTGCGTACTTAAATCATACTCTGATACTAATTGTATGAGTCTACAACGCTCATGCGGAAGCAATCAGTATTCTAAGCACTCTAACTATATTAATTTTAGGAATGAAGCATGCATATTCATAACTTGGAGAAATAGGGTTTTAAGAGACAACCTTTGAAGAACCACTAAATTGGTGTTATCTTTTGATAAATATTGATCACCAACACTTCGTGGGCCACCGCTATAATCTTCTTCGCTATTCTCGACCTTAAAACGGATGGTAGAATCCAATTTGTGAAGAAATTGTAGGGAATATTAGAGTTTGGAAGAGTATTTGATATGAAGGGTTTGAGAGAACTATTCTCAATTCTTCAGCAAAGAGAAGAACCCTTTTATTTTCAATTTTTTCTTCTATTTAAGGAAGAAATACATGCAATCTAATTGTATGATCAATTGACACCAAACAATCCATGTATAAGCAGGATTAAGTGTTAGTTAAGTGGGATCTTTTTGGATAAGTCCACTAACACTAAAAAACCAATTGTCAATTTTTATTTTCAAAAAATAAAATTAAAATGAATTTTAATTTTAAATAAAATTAATTGAAATGATTAATTTTAAATAAAATTAATTGAAATGATTACCGGCTAAACTTATAACCTAATTAACAAACATTCGTTAACTATTAGGACACTTCACTAAAGCCCAATAGTTACGCTCTCCACATTGTATATATATTTGTATCCACTTTATTTAACATGATTAGTAAGTCAATCCTTTACTAGGTCAAAATTACAATTTTACCCCTATAATTACATCTTGCTCTTTAAATCCCACTGATTCTCTAATGAAAAACTGGTATGTGGTCCAACCACCAAATCAAGTCGGTCTCGAACCAATGAAAGGGTGACTTCTTGTTCAAGATTTGAATTCAATACTTAAGAGAACAATGTATCAACTATTCCTAGAATTAGGTAGGAGTGAGTTCCATCTTGTAGGATTATGTCCCCAACTATCTATCTGATCTTAGCCTTAAATTAGAAGGCTTATTGAATCAACGATGTTGAGCCACTCTCACCTATGCAGATTAAAGGATAATCCTGAATAAACCGGAGTTCAAAGTTAGCTTAGAATTAAGATCAAGTTACATAGGTCATCATTGAAATAGTCAGTCATAACAACAAATGACGTTATAAAGTTAAAGTGACTACTTCGTGATCTAATGCAAACTTATTCCACAAGCCGCCCTCACTCACATGTCTCCACATGAATGATTCAGAGTCACATCATCTGCATCAAGTACAAAGTGAGCCGCATCCATAGTGTCCCCAAGTTATGTTACTGAGCCTTATCTCTATACTATAAACTGTTTTGGCTATACACTCGAACTTGATCCACTCTTATGTCACCACATAAAGTTCAAGTACTCATGCTATAACCAGAGGTTTTTAGTTTATTAGATTTAGGGTTACAAAGGTGGAATTCACATATTCAATAACATTTTTACTTAATAACCTCAATAACAACTTTATTGTAAAATAGAATATATTTAATGTTTACAAATCACGAGTTTTAGGACATACAACTCAACAGAAAATTCACTTAAAGACTCACATCTATACGTAAACCATAATCAGTTTCATTCCAAAAGGCATAAATTCACAACCCATTTTACCTCAACTACCATTAAACCACTTACCAAAATGAAGTTCAAAACAAGATCAATCAAACATTTCACTCAAAGACAACCACCAAGTGATCAAACCTATGCACGAACCACCAATACAAATCAAAGAATAGATTCCGGTAATTAAGCTTAAGCCAAAAGGATCCCAAAGCCTTAAGACTTACCAAAATCTTGCCGAAGCTACTTGGAATCTGTTGGACAGCATATTCCCTGCCTAGAAAGAATACTCCAATACATGAATCTAAGGTTTTACATACATTGTGTATAATGCCAACCAAAATTACCATTCACTTACAAAAAAACAGACAATCCAATGGCTAGACACCGTGGACGAAAAATCAAGCAGTGACGACGTCGATGACTTAGCGCAAGGTGGTCGGACCGGCAGAGATCGGGTGGTGGCGCGTGGAAGGAAACACGAACAACGGTTGGTGGTTTGTTAACTTAGAGATGCATGGCCGAATCTGAGACCGTCCAACGTCACCTTGCAGACGACGCTAGATCAATCGAAGACGTGATTGGGTTGATGGTGGAACGACGAGTAACGCACGAAAAAGATCGGGCTCCTATGCAAAAACGAAAGACTGGGGGGGTCTCGTGCGCGTAGAGAGAGAAAAGAGACTTCTTTCTTTTCTTTTTTTTCTTTTCTTTAAATTGCAATAACTTTAACCCTAACTAAAGTATATATATAATCTTTTCCTTTTCCTTTTCCAAATTTCAAAATTTTTTTAATTTTAAAACCCAATCCCTTTACAAAAAAAATATAAATAAATCAATTATCTATAAAATCAATTTAAATTTATTTTCTTCTCTAAGATTAAAAAAAAATAATCTCCCAATTTCAATTCAATTTCCCAAATTAAATTAAAATTTGAAATAAATCCAAAATCTCCTTAAACAGAATTGCAATTCCAATCCTACATCGAAGAAAATTTTAAAATTGAATTATCTATGCACAATAATTCAATTTGACCTCAAAATTCAAAATAATACTCAAATATTACAATATAATTGAATTTAAATCACATAAAAATTTCAGATGTCACATAAATTTTGTTACGATTGGAGAAATTTGACCTCGTTAGACTTGGTAATTTTAATGATGAGTACTTTGTTAGTCATAGTCCTATCATTTAAAAGTTACACACTACTGCCAAGCTCTGCTTAGGACATGTAATAGAGATTGCATCTTGAACATTATTTCATCAAAACTATTTCAGAAACAATTTTGGATTGTGGAAGTGTTGTAAAACAAGTTTTTGTATTTGGGTATGTTAAGATACTCATGTTGAAACAAACACTTACAAATACTCATGTCCAAATAAATGTTAAACATATGCCAAATGTACATTGTCCTTGAAGAGTTACAAAATGGTCTTTTGTACAATCCCAAATAAAATAATGTATATGTATAACAAATACTGTTTTTACTAGGAATGACTAAGAAAATGCTACAAACCTATGAAAAGGTTAAATAATGTTGATGAACTGATTCCAAGTAAAATCACTTAATTATTGTTAACCATTTAATTAAAGGAAATCAGACTCGAGATTTCCATGAATAGTGAAAATAACATCATTCCAAAGCACAATCATGAATGAACATCCCATATTACAGTCGTACAGAAATAAGCGATTATATAATTAATATGGAAATTACAACATGAAAACTCAAATGAACAAAGAGAAAACTCTACGAACGTTTGAAGATGCGTCTCCACGCTCCTTTGCACACGACTGCTCGAACAACAACAACCTCGAACGCTCGATCTACACGAACGCAACACATCACGAACACATCGTGCTCGTCCTCAACAATCGCCTCGTCCACGAACTCCTCAGCAACAATACTAACGGCCTCTACAGCACCTCGACGGTGTCAAGTTAAGTAAGACACCACCAAGAAGGAAACCTTGGTATTCTCGGTATGAGAATCCAGAGGGTGGGCTCTGTTTGGATTTACATTGAGGTAGACGAAGGAGGAAACACCGATCGTGTACACGACTGGACAAATGGGAGATGGCGGAGACCTATCTTATAGATCGATGCCCAATCATTTAGCTAAAGCTATGCGATCGTCTAGCAAAAGCTATGTAATCCTTTAGCTCATCGTTTAGCTCGATCTGTCGCTTACAGACACTACACGATCATTTACTTTAGGCAAGTGATCATTTAGCAAAAACTATACGATCGTTTGGTAAATACTGTACGATCATTTAGCTCGTCACTTCAAGATTGTTTAGCTAGCCTAAGCTGTCGTTTAGTAAATCTATATTTACTTGACAACACCTGAGATCCTTTTTGCGAAGGAGAAATCTCAAAAAACTTTTTGTGAAAAACTTTTCAACAATTACTAAAATTAGGAAAACTATTTTCATTTTATCTCATAGTTACCATGAAAATCCAATAACCGTCCACTCAATTTGTTATTAAAGTAAAAGAATTAATTATCCAATAATTAATATTATTATAAATATAAATGATAACCAACTTATCATACTATATTTATAACCTATAGTTTTAATATTTCATCTCATGAAACATATAAACCACAGTTCTTTTTTCTATTCCATGGTACTTAATGTAAATCTCATTTAAATCAATCCTCTACTAGATGTATCTCATACATCAAACCGATTATATCATATATAATCAAAATATTTCTTGTCAAATTGAACATTTCAAATCAACACCAAAAGCTGATCCTCAACTGAATCCATTGAGCTATCAAGGGAACCTTATGAACCTGTAGCTCGAAGCTCCAATGGTATGTGAATAACTGAATAAACTCTTTAGTCACGGGATCCACAATCCGTTAATTTTCAGACACTCCACTAAAGACCAACAGCTTAACTCTCCTTACCACAAATATATTATGTGTCCATCTTAACCAATTAGTAGTACGACAATCATTTACAGATCGCTCTTAAGTACAGATGGGCCAATAACCGTTATTCCCTTGTAGTTACATCTGTCTCTTTAAGTACCATGATCTCTCTAATGAACATAAGACATAGTCCTACTATGACTGAGTCTTCTTTTCCAAAGAGAAGCTGTGGCCACTATGTTCAAGCCCCAAAATCAGCCTTAAGGGAGTAATCTCTCTACTTATCCCTACTTCAGGAAAGGAGTGTTATGAGATAACTCAATTTTTAACAAACATATACTTGAAATCAATGTAATCATGTTTTATGACAAGTTGAAGGCTTATTAAATTCAATTGTAGTGGGAGAGTCATGAGATGACTCACCAATTAAAGTGACTTAATGGAAGTCAAAATTCTCATATTAGATGACAAAAATTGCAGGATAGTAACAAGAAGACGTTATATCAAAATCATGAATCCTGAGATGGTCTATGTAATTCATCTCTGTCTGGTTTTGTGGATTTTCTTGATGGGGTAAAACCTGTAGAATATGAAGGATCTACAAAAGAGACATAAATGTGTAGTTTTTGAAGATACAGATATTCAAAGTGAGAGAAAGTAGACTATGAGTCAATTTTCTTACCGATATTCAAAATGCTTCATTCATCATTTGGACTCTTGGCAAAAGGTGAAAACCAGTGTCACACCAAGTGAGAGAAAGTAGACTATGAGTCAATTTTCTTACTTGTTGCTTTAATGCAGTATTCAAGAATTATTTTATTCATTGTAACATATGAGATATGTAAAAATGATTGAATTATTTTGTGAAAAGGATTTCAATGCATCTACACAAATCTGGAACATTTTCAAAGACATAGTAGCAAAAGATTTGCATAATTATATATGTTCATTTTAAAAATGACTTACACAATTAGAATCTTTGAAAATAAGGGTTTGATATAATATCATAACCTATGACTTTGAATAAATAATAATATTCTTAGACGGATAAGTAAATTATTGCTAAGTGGGAATTTTATCTCTTTTATATCGATCTCTTATTTCCCATTATTAATGAAGTAAAATTCTAGTATAAAGTTTGATTATCTAACCAATTTCAAATGACTGATTCAAAATGTTTATGTATATTATGTTAGAGAGGTACCGGCACGCAACAAAAGAAATCAGGATCCATTAGCACTCTAGTTCATTAATTTTGGCAGAAAAGAAAACATGCTAAAATATATTTTAACGGGTTTCAAAACATACCTTTGAAGAACCGTTGAAATCTTGATTTTCAGCTGCTAAATCCTCAAAATCTTTATGCAGACCACCACAAGATCTTCCCTACTATTCTTTTGGTGCTCTAGATTGAATTGTGGGACTCAAAATAAGCTGGAATCAAAGAAAATTTGGAGAAAGTTTACTGCAACAACCCAAATGAAGAACATCTTCTTCTACCCGAATTTTTAAGAAAAATTCAATCGGTTGCCTTGCTTCAACTTCTCTCTAATCTCTTCAAATATATTGCAGACTATCATGCATAGAGATTTGTTGCATGGGATGCAGTTCATGCTTGGAGTAGTTGAAGGTTGAAGAAGTGGGGTCTTTGTGAGCTAGTTGAAGATAAAGATGAAAAAACTAATTTTTCATTTTGTGTTTTTCTATTTTAAAAATCCAAAATTTGATTTTGAAATCATATTTTATTTCTATAATAAAAATTATTAATTTCACAAATTAATTTCATAAATTAATAAATAATTATTTAAACAATTTAAATAATTCTTATTAATTTAATATCCAATATTAAATTATTAATCTTTATATATTTAAATCATATTTAAAAAAAAAAATATATATATATATATATATGTATATATATATGTATATTCCAATTCCGTTTGATTCTAATTTGAACATTTGAAATTAACTTATCACGCTACTCTAGAACTAATCCATTTCCGAGCTAGTAGAGGGACCTCGTGGACCTACTGATTATGGGCTCCAACGATCCGAGATTAATCGACTCAACTCATTAGACCAATCTAACCCTTATTCATTAACTAATGGGTCAGTCCACTAAAGCTCATAGTTGAACTCCTCTCACTGTAGATATATTATGTCCACTCGATATAACCATGATTAGTAAGTCAACCCTTCACAAGTTGTTCGTAATAACGCTCGGTCAAATCTCTATTTTACACCCGAAATTACCTCTTGTTCCTTAAGTCCCTACTGATCCTATAATGAACAATTTTTTTATGATCCAATCAACAATATCGAGTCTCTCTCGAGCCAGTGAGATGGTGGGGCCCCTTGTTCAAGACCTAGAATCAGCTCTTAAGGGAACAACCTCTCTACTATCCCTAAAGCAGGTATGAGTGAATTCCATCTTGCACCCTATGTTCCCAGCTATCTATCCGGCCTTACCCTTGAAATGGGAGGTTTACTTAGCCAGTGCTGTTGAGCCAAACCTCACCTATTCAAATCTAAGGATAATTCCAAATAAACAAGAGTTCATAGTTACCTCAAGATTAAGTTCAAGTCACCCATCACATTGAAATAGTTAGACTTAAACAGTAAACATCGTTATAAAATAAGAATGAGTAATTTCGTGGTTCGATCTTGTACAAATCCTTTTGCACAAGGACACCCCCACTTTTCAGGTCTCAACATGAACGAATTAGGATCACTTCCTTTGTAGCACTTTACAACTCCATGTAATAATACTTTATTCTGAAAGTTCAATAAAGTGTTATTGAATAGATGTTTTTAATAGAAATCCAATAAACCTGGAAGTCCTATGACTATTGGATGACTAAAGAGCAGGTCGCATTCATCTAATAACTACAAAGTAGGCCGCATTCAATAGTGTTACTAGAATAAGGTACCCAAACTTATTCGTATATTATAGATCATTTTTACTATTTACTCCAACCTGATCAACCTTTATATCTCTACATAAAGTTCAAGTACTCATCCAATAGTCAAAGGACTTCCAGGTTTATTAGATTTCTGTTAAAAACATCTATTCAATAATACTTTATTGAACTTTTAGAATAAGTTTCATTGTTTACATACCACGAGTTTTAGGACATCAAACCCAATATATTAGATGTCAAAATAGAGAGTTAAGGACATGATGTTAAACTTGTCTCAGACATTTTACATTTACAAAATTATTATCAAATTCTCGATTTAATAACTTCAGATAGAATAATAGTGTATTGTTCTAAAGTGAAGTTAATAAAGTCTAAAGAAAAGTCTTCTAAGACGCCCCCAGTGTTGAAGACATATGATTAATTATCTTCTTTAAGTAGAAGACAACTAATACTCGGGACTTAATTAACATTTAATATACAATTTGTTCGTTATATCGGTTAAATCAATGGTATGATCATTGAATATATCAAAATTAAAATTTTTCTAAATAAATCTATGGATAATGTGAAATTTGCATGTATGGAGTTTAAGATGCAATCTTTAACAAGATACACTAGATCTTACTAGGATGTATCTAGCATTTTTATCTCAAAGGAAAGAGCATAGATTTGTAGTCGGAACAATTATAGTAGAACTCGACTCCCGATACTTATTGTTCGTTCTCGAGCAGAAGTATCAAAGAAGATGGAAGTTAGTCTCATTCAAAGGATCCAACGAGGACGAACCTCCCCCTTCCTATCATATAAATCATATAAGGCGTTGTGGAGTTCTAAATTTTGGAACTTTGATCAATCAAGAACCAGTTTCTAAGTTTGAGTTCAGGTATTGTTGTTTGAATCTAATCCTAGACTGTTATAACTTCCTTGACTGTGCTTAAAATGTACATTATTGCTATCGTACATTTGACTTTGTTTTTTGTGTTAACTTTGTAATGTGCATTTTAAGCACAGTCAAGGAAAAAATGGCACCTGGTGAGTTTGCAAATTTGCTCATGAATTTTCTCTAATTTTCATACTCCGTTGTAAACCAATAGAGGGAAAAATTCAAAGTTTGACTGATATGTTTAATATTTGTGTTCATCAAAATTTTATTTGATATATTCCAAAGTTTTGATGAGCTTAGTTTAGTTTGTTATCATGTTTTAAGTTTTGGTAAGTTTTCTATTCATGATCAATAAAGTTTAATTACTTTATTTATTTTTCTTAATTTGACGAGTTTCGTTCTTTATGTTCCTTTCAAGTATATATTATCCACAGTTCAAATCTTTGTTCTTGCTTGCAATATTTTCTATTCTTCGTCTGTTTCATATGAGTTTCTATGCATCAATGGGTTCAAGCCCAAATTGCACAATATTCGGTCACACTTTGTCAGAGTGCGGTGAAAATTATATGTGACCATATTATACTTATTTTTATAAGATGTTTGGATCTTGATAATCTCAAGAAATTTTAAGATTATATGTTTCAGATCCTAATACTACTATTAAGTTCAAGATTATTAAATTTTTTAAAAAATAATTATAGGTTTCAGTGACGTTTGGGAGTGTGTCATTAATATTACTCTCTCAGCGGTGCATAAAATTGCCACTAAATGTTCCCTTTATAGTAACATGTGCATGTCTCTGAATGATAAGTTTTAGCGACACATGCAACTTTCGTTGCTAAAACTTACGACTACGCAGATACAATGATGCTTACGTTGATGAACTTCTATACGTTGCTAAAAATTTTTGTGACATTTTTTTTTGCTTTCAGCTACATTTTTCTTGCATCACTGTAATTCAAAAATGTTAAAATAATTGAAAGTTACTATACATACCAACAAGATACACATTTGTTTTCAGTAATCCAGTCATAGAAACTCCATAGTTAATTAAGCGTGTCTAGTTTGAAACAACTTATGTTAGATGACATCCTTAGAATTTTCTTAGGAAGCATGCGAGTGGAGATAAGACATGCTGAAAGAATCAATGTTGAAGTGGGGAATGTGACATCCCAAATTTAATGTATTTTTAGTTTAATTATCTTGAATTATTTAGATTTGTAAATTTTGGATTCTTCAAGTTGAAGTTGAATTGATGTGTAGACAACTAATTCAATTTATATTTACCAAACGATTTGAAATTTTGAATTTAAATTTTTTGAAGATTGAGAATGTATGGAAATATATATAAAAAGAATTTACCGGTGAAAGTAGGATCTTGACATGGAAATTAGTAAATATATTATATGTCATATTTAAAGAGGAAAAAAATGAACGATTTACTTTAGCCAGGCCCTTCATGCAACCCTAGAGAGAAGGGGGTCATCTTCTCCTTTGAACTCACGAATTTTCCTTCCCCCTTTGAACTCACGAATTTTCCTTCCCCCTTTGTACATCTATCATCATCCATGATTTTTCTTCCTCTATTGAAGGTCTCCTTCATGCCGTCAGTCGTCGATCGTCACCGCTCCACCCATAAGCCTTTTGACTACATCCGTCATCCACACTAGAACCATCGTCACAGTAGTACTGCTATTGATGACCTCCAATCTTTTTATTCTCTCTCTAAGTTTTCTCTCTTTCCGTTTATTTGGATCTAACCATCATCGTTGTCTTCGCCGTCAAACTACCCAACCTGTTGTCGACTGCCAGTAGACGAGCCCAGCTGCCGAAAGCCATTACTCTTACAGACATTGCAACATCAACTAACACTGCCACAAAGGATGAGTCAAGAAGACACATCAGCTGAAGACTGCCACATCACAAAGGAGAGTCATGTAGATGAATTCATTATTGCTCCAAAAGTCTGTTAGGATTAGGTATTAACAAATATTATTCCCTCTCTGTTTATTGGGCCATGTGTCGTCATGTTATTGGTTTATTCTTAAACATTCAATTAATTATTTTGTATCCCTAAATAGGGAATAATATATAAATTAGAGCATTTTGCCCCTTTTTAATATGTTGAGAAGTTTAAGAGGCAATCGGTCCAAATTCCTCATTCCTCCTTTAAATTCTAACTTGGTATCAAAGCCTTCTATGACAAACGCCATTGCTACAGGATCCATCTCGACCTCTGAATTGACGAAGTTTAGCACACCTCCTCTAAATCAACTACTAACCAAATAACCAATACCAAGTTGGAGAGAGGTAACTTTATGCTATGGAAGACACTAGCCCTTCCAATTTTTAGAGCATACAAACTCGAAGGGCATCTGTCTGGAACCAAGGTGTGTCCTCCGATGTTCGTCGTTACTGCTTCATCAGTTGCTGAACCTGGTGATGCTGACTTTCAAGCCTCACAAGGAGCTTCAAGCTCTATTGGTGAAAGGACCTTGAACCCACTGTATTAGGCATGGGTTACAGCTGACCAACTCTTGATAGGTTGGTTATACAACTCTATGACTCTTGAAATCGGTGTGAAGCTGAAGGGTACGAGAATGCTAAGAGTCTATGGGCTGCCATTCACTCTCTAATTGAAACTCTATGACTCTTGAGGTCGCTGTGTAATAGAGGAAGACTATCTGCATCAAGTTTTTCAACAGACCCGTAAAGGTAACATGTTAATGTCTGAGTATTTGAAACTCATAAAGTTTCGTTCTGATAATTTAGCTCAAGTTTACAGTCCAGTGTCTACTCGTAATCTAGTGTCTCAAGTACTGCTTGGGTGGATGAGGAGTATAATCCAGTTGTTGTTGTTATCGAAAGTAAACCAGAAATCTCATGGCTAGATATGCAATTTGAGTTGTTGTCCTTTGAAAAACGGTTGGAACACCAAAATACCTCGAAGGCTACTACAACATTTGCACACAATACCTCGACAAATGTTTCCTTCAATCGTAACTCTCCCACACCCAAGACATCTGGACAGGGTAACACACAAGGAGGGAATCAACAACAGTTCAATGGATCCAGAAGTAACAACAATAATGGAGGAAGAAACAGAGGAAGAGGTCGAGGCAGGGGAAATAGACCTACCTGTCAGGTTTGCTCTAGGTATGGACATGCTGTAGATGTATGCTATCAAAGATACAACCGAGAATTTGTTTCTAATAAAAACAATGGTAAGGGTAACAGCCACCACCAAGGAAACTCAGGAACCAATCCTTCAGCCTTTGTAACTTCTCAGAACTTGAACCCATTTCTTCAAAATGAACCTGCAGGAGATTTCAATTGGTATGCAGACAGTGGAGCAACTAGTCATGTCATAGCTCATCCCAACAACATAGCCAATCCGTCTGAATACACAGGTAATGATCACATTATGGTAGGGAATGGACAAAAGTTAGACATATCCTCTATAGGCAATGCATGTTTAAGTTCTCTTAGCTACAATATGAATCTGAAAAATATCTTATGTGTACCAAATATTGCAAAGAATCTTGTTAGTATGTCAAAACTCGTTCAAGATAATGATATTTCTGTTGAGTTCTATAATAACTGTTGTGTTGTTAAGGACAAACGTTCGTGCAAACACTGGTGAAAGGAGCTTTTAAAGCCAGACTATATCAGTTGAATGAAGCAGAGGTGATCCCAGATGATGTAAATACTAAAGAGGCCATATGTTTTTCCAATCCAATAAACAAAAATAATAGTTCCAGTGTATTTGTTCTATCAAAAAGTGGACTAAATCTGGTTGAATCAAAAGGATTGTGGCATACAAGATTAGGTCACCTTTCTCTTCGAGTTTTGGATACTATCTTAAAAACATGTAATTTGCCTACTAAGTTAAAAGAATACGTTAAGTTTTGTGAACCCTGCTATCTTAGTAAAACTCACACCCTACCCTTCCCAAACTCTTTGTCACATGCGAAACATAAATTTGATTTAATTCATTCGGATTTCTAGGGACTGGTTTCTACAAACTATACTGAAGGATACAGATATTACATATCATTTAGTGTATGGGCATTAGCAAACAATTCTGTCTTCCATGCTCGGACCAAACACATTGAAATAGATGTGCATTTTTTTCGAGATCTTGTTCTTAAAGGAAAGCTTGAAGTCAGGTATGTGCCATCATCAGATCAGTTGGCTGACTACCTCACAAAATCGTTGACGCGTTCTCAGTTCTTCAACTTACGATCCAAACTTGGGGTCGTTGAACTCCTCACAAGTTTGAGGGGGGATGTTAGAGGCATTGTCACATAAGCTAACACTGCCACAAAGGATGAGTCAAGAAGGCACATCAGCTGAAGATTGCAATATCACAAAAGAGAGCCATGTAGATGAATTCATTATTGCTCCAGAAATCTGTTAGGATTGGGTATTAACAAACATTATTCTCTCTCTGTTTATTAGGCCATGTGTCGTCATGTTATTGGTTTATTCTTTAATATTCAATTAATTCATTTGTATCCCTACATAGAGAATAGTGTATAAATTAGGGCATTCTACCCCTTTTCAATATATTGAGAAGTTTAAGAGGCAATCGGTCCAAATTCCTCCTTCATCCTTTAAATTCTAACTGTTGCTCATTTGCCGGAACTTGGTATTGGGTAAGATCTTGTGTTTTAAAAGAGTTACAAGGTGTGTCTTGTATACTGATTAATTTTTGGGTTAGTTATTGACATAATGTTGATTCAAAAGGTTCGATTTGGACTATTCAAGTGGTTTGAAGATCACTTTTGGTGGTTTCGGTAAGTGTTAAATGTTTCAAACTATTTTCGATTAATTATTAATGTTGTAATTTTAGGTTTTAATCCTTAATTTTTTGTATTTAAATTAGGAGCTTGTTGCTTTGGAAGGTTGTAAGTGGGCTTGAATCAAACCACATTTTAGGTAAAATTATTTGGAGTTGTTTGGTTAAATTGTTGATTCAAATTGGGCCCTAAAGATTAAGTTTGAATTTGGTTTATGTTGTCTGTTTAATTCAAGCTCTTGTGGGAGACTGGGTTGCTATGATAACAATATTTAGACTTGATCTCAAGGTAAGTAACCTTACTATTAGAATGACTTTGAACTGGGCATCCTAGTTTAGATAATAATGTTGCGTCGGATGAGTTATAAAACATGCCATGTGATGTTCGAGATAATTGACTATGCTTCTACACATTGGAGATTTGTTATGAACATGTTGACTTCTATGTGTCATGGGAATATGTATATGGAATGAAACCTCGATGGTTACTACAGTTGATGAAAGAATGTATGTTAGAAGCATTTTATGATATCTCAAGAAGATGCTATGATTTATGAGTGAACGTTGATTGAACTACGATATGTAACATGATTTATGTGTGGGACCAAGTTATAAATAAATAATATGATAAGTTAAGTAGGTGACGATTTTACCTCCTAACACTAGTTATGTTACCAGGTTCTGACGGGTTCCCTATTGTGTTATCGGGTACCAATAGTGTAGAAAATAACAAGTTTTTTTAAGTGGTTTTTTATTGGATTTTTGGAAATTTAAAGGCCCAATAGCATTATCATAATTATTGAGCAGTGACATTTTTGCAATTATCTCTTCTTCTTCAAAAATAGGGCAGTATTTGTGTAACTCTTTTTTGGACAAAGCAGGGAAGCCGCAAGTGACAAGTAATAGCTGCCTGGAATTCTTTTCTTGCGAAGGAGCAGCCGCTGAAGACAATAGAAGAGTCGTTTGTTGTTGAATCACCGCAGTTGGAGAGAGGCGGCCGACTGTGTCTGTAGAAGAGCCACGGCCGGTCGGTTCTTGTGTGAAGGAGCAGCTGTCGGTTCGAGCTTGGTCGGACTTTGCTGATCTGAGCAGCGACATGGGCTTGAATCCGGCGGATCGACGGTTCGCCGTGGAGGCTGAGTCCGACAGCAGTTGTCGGCGGTGAGAGAGAGGTGCAGGTCTGTGCGTGGTTCGCCGATCAGAGGCGGGTAGCACACTGTTTTGGACTATTTTGCAGTGGGTTGTTCTCAATTTTAAGAGGCGACATTGTTTGCGAATCACTCGGTATCAGTGGATACAAAAATTACAGATTGGTGATTTCATTGATTATCTGTAATTGTTAAAATTCCTTTATTGCTCATTAATAAATTAATTCAAACTGGTTCTCAAAGTGGATGTAGACCAAACTGGTCGAACGACTATATATCTTGGTGTTCTTTACTGCTTTCGATTTATTTTTGCTGATTGTTTGCGTTCTGTTTGGCCATCTAAATTAGGTTCAAAAACTCTCACAAGTGGTATCAGAGCTCCAATTGATCCAAAGAGGTTGTGTGGTAGTGTATGCTGGCATATTCTTTGTTTAGGAATTTTTGGTTGGAATTAATTTTGACAGATTGCTTCGTTGTCTACACGGTTCGAAATTGTTAAATTTGATGGGAAAGGTGATTCCGGGTTATGGAGGAAAAAGATTAGGGCTATTCTTATACAACAAAAGGTAGCCAAAATCTTAGACGAAGATAACCTTCCACCAACAATTACAGAAGCTGAAAAAAGGGATATGGATGAGATGGCATATTCGATGATAATTCTGTATCTGTCAGATGGAGTGCTTAGGCTAGTAGATGAGGCTACTACTACAGCGGAGTTGTGGAAGAAACTGGAAAGTCTTTATTTGACTAAGTCCTTGCCAAATAAATTATATCTAAAGGAGAAATTCTTAGGATATAAGATGGACTCAAGTAAAGGTTTATGAGAGAACCTAAATGAATTTCAGAAGATTTAGTTGATCTCAATAACATCGATGAGAAGATGTCGGGTGAAAATCAAGCAGTTATTCTTCTGAATTCTTTGCCAGAATCGTATCGAAAAGTTAAGGCAGCTATTAAATATGGACGGGATTCATTGTCCATTGATATAGTGTTAGATGCCTTGAGAACGAGAAATCTTGAAATTAAAAAGGAATGCAAGGATGGAGAGTTACTCATAGCCAGAGGTAGAAATGAGAAAAACAATGGAAAAGGAAAAGAGTCGAGATCCAGGTCGAAATCAAAGGGGAAAACCAAAAAGTGTTTCCTATGTCATAAAGAAGGACACTTTAGAAAGAATTTTCCTTTGAATAAGAGCAAGGAAGCATCAAGTAGCAACCATACAGGGGATTATAGTGCAGCAAATATTACTGATGGGTATGATTCAGCAGAGGTTTTGATGATGTCCAACAGGGACATTCAGAATACTTGGATCATGGATTCAGGGCGCACGTTTCACATGACTCCTATTCGAGATTTCTTGATTGACTTTCAGGAAAATGATGGGGGATCAGTTATGCTTGGTGATAATGGTGCTTGTGATATAAAAGTAATTGAGTCAGTTCGAATTGCAACACATGATGGTATGATCAGAATTCTTACTAATGTAAGATATGTTCTAGAACACAAACGAAATCTAATTTCTCTGAGCGAATTAGATAGAGTAAGTTATTCTTATAATTCTGAGAATAAAGTTCTGAAGGTTATCAAGGATTCTTTGGTTAAGCTGATGGGGACCATTATGAATGGTCTTTATGTGTTGGAAAGTACTGCAGTTTCAGGTAGTGCTGCTTGTGCTTCTGGGAAAGAAACAGAAAAATCTATGCTATGGCATAACAGATTGGCTCATGTGAGTGAAAGAGGTCTGCAAGCTCTTTCACAACAAGGTTTGCTTAGAGGAGTTAAAGACATTGAACTCCCATTTTGTGAACATTAATGGGAAAGTCTACCAGAGTGATGTTTGAGAAAGGGTAGCATTCTACTAAAAAAATTTTAGATTATATTCATTCAGATTTGTGGGGTCCTACAAAGTACCTTCTATGGGAGGTTCGAGATACTTTATGTCAATCATTGATGATTTTTCAAGCAAGATGTGGATGTATCCACTAAAACAGAAGGATGAAGCTGTTGGGAAATTTCTTGAATGGAAAAAGCAGGTTGAGAACCAAATAGGCAGGAAGGTAAAATATCTAAGGACAGACAATGGTTTAGAATTTGTGAATCACAAATTTGATAAATTTTGCAAATCTGGGGGAATTATGAGGCATTTCACTATTATGTACCCTCCACAGCAGATTGGTTTAGCTAAGAGGTTCAACAAAACAATTATGGAGCGTATAAGGAGTCTCTTGACAAATGCTTCATTACCCTTGAAATTTTAGGGAGAAGCTGCCCAAACAGCTTGTTATCTTATTAATAGGAGTCCATCTTCTGCTTTAGGCCTAAAGACTCCTCAAGAGATATGGACAGGAAAAGCTCCAAGCTTGGATCATCTCAGAGTGTTTGGATTTTTAACTTATGCTCATGTTAAGAAAGAGAAGCTGAACAAGAGGGCACTGAAATGTATGTTTATTGGCTATCCTCAAGGTGTTAAAGGATATAAACTTTAGTGCTTGGAAGAGGGAAGAAATAAATGCATTATCAGTAGAGATGTGACCTTTAATGAAACAGAGATGCCATTTCGTGTCAAAAAGCAACAGAAACAGCAGACAGTTGATCAGGTTGAGGCAGAGATTAGAATTGATTCTAAAGCACAACTATCAGTTAGTTCAGGTGATTCCAGTGATCAGTCATCCAGTTCTGATGGTAGACAACCTCAACTGCAGAGAACTTTGATTGATAAGGGAGCTTTTGGTGAAGAAAGCTCAAGTGGCAGTGACCTATAGAACTATCAGCTTACATGTGATAGGCCTCAGTGGGTGAGGCAAGCTCCTACGAGGTATGGTTATGCTGATTTAGTTGTTTATGCTCTTACTTGTGCAGCTGACAGTATTGAAACAGAGCCTCTTACTTTTGAGGAGGCTATTGTATCTGATTCGAAGGAACAGTAGAAGGATGCTATGGAAGCAGAGTTGTTCTCGTTGCAGAAGAATCAGACATGGTCATTGGTTCCAAAGCCTCATAATCAGAAACTCATTTAGTCAAAGTGGAATTATAAAATCAAGCCAAGTACAGGAGGTGACAGCAAGCCTAGGTATAAGGCTAGACTAGTAGCCAAGGGCTACACACAAAAGAAGGGAGTTGACTTTCATGAGATTTTCTCTCCGATGGTGAGGCATTCGTCCATTCGATTAATTTTATTTATTGCTATTCATTTTGATATGTTTTTTTAACAGATGGATGTCACCATAGCTTTCCTTCATGGTGAATTGGAGGAAGTGATCTACATGGCTCAACCTAAGGGCTATGAGGTGAAAGAAAAGGAAGACATGGTTTGTCGTCTTCACAGGTTCATCTATGGATTGAAGCAATCGTCGAGACAATGGTATATCAGGTTTGACACCTTTATTCTGAAGTAGGGGTTTCACAGGAGCTCATATGATGCCTGCGTGTACTGGAAACTATCTTAGAAAGGTACATATACTTATTTACTTCTGTATGTAGATGATATGATTCTGGTGTGTAAGGATTATTCTGAAATCTATGATCTCATGAAACGTTTGAGTAGTGAATTTGAGATGAAATATTTAGGTGAACTAAAAAGGATCGTAGGCATGGATGTGAAAAGAGATAGGGAGAAAGGTTTGCTAACCATTTCGCAGGAAAGTTATGTGCATAAACTGCTTGAGAAGTATAATAAGTCTGGCTGTAAGGCAGTTTTGACACCCTTAGCCATTTCATTTAGGATTTCTTCATCTCAGTGTCCTGTTACTGAACAAGAAAAGTTAGAGATGGCTAATATTTCCTATTGTAATGCTATTGGAAGTATTATGTATTTGATGATTTGTACTAGGCCTGAGTTGAGATATGCTATGAGTATGATAAGTAGGTTTATGTCAAATCCTGGGAAGGAGTATTGGAATGCTGTTAAATGGGTGCTTCGATATTTGAAAGGTAGTGTCAGTGTATCATTGTATTTTAGTAGGGATTGTGAAAAATCAGCATTGTTGGAAGACTTCACAGATGCAGATTATGCTGCAGACCTTGACAAAAGAAGGTCTCTATCAGGTCACATTTTTCGTTTGTTTAGTAATGTGGTCAGTTGGAAGGTTGCTCTACAGTCAGTCGTTGCCTTGTCTACTATTGAGTCAGAGTATATTTCAGTGGGTGAAGCTGTGAAAGAGGCAGTGTGGTTGAAAATGATAATTGGTGAGTTGTTGTCGTAGGAGTTCATTCCTATCGTCCATTGTGATAGCCAGAGTGCTATTCATCTTGCGAAGAATCCATCTCATCACGAACGGTCTAAGCATATCGATGTCAAATTTCATTTTATCAGAGAAGTTGTGGCTCAGAAAGATGTTGAACTAGTCAAGATTCATACAGTTGAGAATTTATCAGAGAAATTATGGCTCAGTAAGTTTTCTTAAGTGGTTTTTTATTGGGTTTTTGGAAATTTAAAGGCCCAATAGCATTATCGTAATTATTGAGCAGTGGCATTTTTGCAATTATCTCTTCTTCTTCAAAAATAGGGCAGTATTTGTGTAACTCTTTTTCGGACAGAGCAAGGAAGCCGCAAGTGAGAAGAAATAGCTGCCTGGGATTCTTTTCTTGCGAAGGAGCAGCCACGGAAAACAATAGAAGAGCCGTCTGTTGTTGAATCACCGCAGCTGGAGAGAGGCAGCCGACTGTGTATGTAGAAGAGCTACAACCAATTGGTTCTTGTAAGAAGAAGCAGCGACTGGTTCAAGCTTGGTCGGACTTCGCCGATCTGAGCAACAGCTGGGCTTGAATCCAGTGGTTCGGCGGTTCTCCATGGAGGCTGAGTCCGGCAGTGGTTGTCAGCGGTGAGAGAGAGGCGCGGGCATGCGCGTGGTTTGCCGATTAGAGGTGGGTAGCACACTATTTTAGGCTGTTTTGCAGCAGGTTGTTCTCAGTTTTCAAAGGCGACATTGTGTGCAGATCTCTCTGTATCAGTGGATACAAAAATTACAGATTGGTGATTTCGTTGATTATCTGTAATTTGTAAAATTCCTTTATTGCTCATTAATAAATTAATTCAAGCTGGTTCTCAAAGTGGATGTAGACCAAACTGGTCGAACCACTATATATCTTGGTGTTCTTTACTGCTTTCGATTTATTTCTGCTGATTGTTTGCGTTCTGTTTGGCCATCTAAGTTAGGTTCAAAAACTCTCACAGATAGATTTTCTACTATGTTTGTGGTCTTCAAGCCACCAGATATGTGTTAGGATCATGAGTTAAATCGTTCACTAGATGGTCATCCATGATTAGTTGAAGGTTGCATGTCCCACTAGTATGATTGCATTGGTTGGATATGAATTCATAGCTTTAACAAGTGGTGTGTTACTTATTGAGTACTTTTATACTCATTCTCTATTAGGATATATTTTTCAAGTAATTAAGGGCAAGGACACACGGCCAAATGATAAGAAGAATTTATGACCGTGCCAATGGGACTAGCTATACACTTCCACACATGTTTTTCATGTTTTAGTTACTAGTAATCAAATGTTTGAGCTTTTTAATTATTGTTTTCTTATTTTAAACTTATATTTTTAGGGGACGACGAGAATTGTTTTATGTACTTTGAACAAATGATTATATTAAATTTATTCATTTTTCATAAATTATGTTCTTTTCATCTTTAAACGAGTAAAGGTTGTGTTTAAGTTCAATATGTACGCTGTAGCAGACTATTAGCAAGTCTTAAAAAGTTGTCATTATAGGGATAGTTTTCACTCTTGAAAGCTATTTAAGACAAGTAAGGATGACGTTGTCAAATCACAATGGATGCAGGAGAATGTTGGGACAATTAGCTATTAGACATACATGATTGACTAGAGTACTATGTCATAAGCATCTCATAATCACCCACTACACATTATTTACTTATCCAGATAATACTAAAATACAAAATTTAAGCTAGAAATTATCTCCAAATTAACTCAAGACTTCCTAAAATATTGTGTACCCCCAAATTTAAAATATGTGTTGTTCTAATTGTATAAATCACTAAGCATGAGAGGAATGTATGGGAGGAATGTATGACAGGTCATATGCATGTTACTCAAGATAAGAGTAAAGTGTACAATACTATCATGATTGGAAAATATATATAAAAGAATGATCCCGACTGTGTCTTCAACACTTGGGTTGCCTCTTTATACACACAAGCACATGTGTCAAGTAATAATATAGTTAAAATAGCTTTGGGTGAATATCACCCCTTGAAAATAAGATTGATATTCTTTTAGCTAGTAAGAGATTCTTCCAATTTTATTTAGGGGACCAACTTTGATAGAAGCAAGATAAATTAATCTAAGAAAGCAATAAAAATGATTGAATATGATGATTTTTATAAACAAAGAGACGGTTTAGGGAATAGATTTCATCAAAGGCATTATTAAACATACTTGCTTTGTCTCTTGAAGTAATTAACAAACATCTAGAACTAGAAGTCTTTTATTCTGATTGTCTCTCTTGAGGTCAATCTTTTCTTTTACTTACTCACTAATTACTAATCTCTTGAAACTAGATAACTAAGCAAAGTATTAAGACTCTTCATCAACAATATCTACATTTCTCCGACTACTCTTGTATGTTCAAATGATAGTTTAGCATGCCTGATTTAATCTAAAACCTACTCAATCAAGCAAGATTCAAATCATAAAAGCATCCAAATATTGATCAAACATTGAAAAGAATTAAGAATAGTTATGCTAGAAAATGTGAATGCAAATTAACATTCAATAAACAAAATATTCAACAATTAAACCAAAGAATTCATCTACCTCTAAAACTATGAAAACTTTAGACTAACATGGGTTCGACAGAGCCATATAAAGAATGCATGCACAAATATACAAGCGAATTCAAGAATACAAAAGAGAAAGAAGATTTCTCAAGCTCCCAATCATCAAGACAAAATCGACCCTCTAACGATCTTTGATCACTCTGGATTCAACAAAACTTCATACTGTAATCTAAACCTTCTCTCTAGGCTTCAAAAACTCAAAAATTCGATGTGGTGGCTGGCTAAAAATCCTAATTTAAATAGGCAAATTTTCTTAAAATACAAAATTCTTTCGTAAAATATTTATCTAGCGCCGCGATGTCGCCTGTGTAGCGTGTTTGATGGATTCTTGTCCTACTGGAACACCAACACAGTGTCACGACGTTGCTTGTGTAGCGCCTAGGTGCTGCACAACTTCAATTTTTCTTTAGTGTTTAGAAAAAGTGCCAAAACAGCATCGTGACGGTAGCCTATTTCTTGACACACCTTGATTTTTCTCCTCTTTTCTTCTATACTTGATACATTTGGTCCTTTTGCTTAATTCTTCGTCGTCATCCACAAATGAACATGAATTTATCTCGTAGAGATACTTCATTATTGTTTTATTCATATCAAACGTTACCTCCTCGTTTTGTACTCTAACATATCATTTTTCTTATTGTAGATAAATCATAACTCATTTAATGGCAAGGAAAGGTTGTCCCAAAATTATGGGAACCTTATCATCTTCTGTCATATCACATACTATAAAATCTGCCAGAAAAATTAAAGCATCAACTTCAACTAACACATCCTTCACTATGGTCCGTGGGTATTTAATAGACCGATCGGCAAACTTAGGAGATACAATAGTAAGTTTTACTTCTCGAAGTTCTAGATTTTAATAAATTAAATAAGGCATTAATTGATAGAAGTTTCTAGATCACACAATGACTCATTAAAATAAGAACTACCAATAGTGCAAGAAATACTAATAATACTTTCTTGATTATTTACCTTTATTGGTAGATTTCTTTTTATCATCTTTCTACATCCTTTTGTAATATGTATTGTTTCATAAGCTCAAAACTTCCTTTCCTTTTTACTATATTCATGTTATTTTAATTAGAAAACCAACTAGAATGACAATTTTAATTCAAAATAACAAGAGTTGAAAGTAGAAACATGATTAAAACAAGTGAATGAGAATTCAAGATCTTTAATGAGAACAATTAAAATGAAATAAATTTTATGTTTAAGATTCTCAAAGAAACATTTAAAAGAGATATTCATCAAAATGACTGAAAACAGATAGTTTTGAAACTTTAATGAGAACATTGAAATAGTTTAAAGACATGAGCTAAGGTGAAAGCGACATCACTACTAGTCCCACGACACCATCAATAGGTCACTCCATCCACTATTCAATACTTTCAATCCTTTACCTGAAAAAACATTTCAAGAAAATGATGAGTATATAAGGTCATGTTTGTGTTAGATTTTATGCTCTAAACTCGTGGGTTGTAACTAAATAAACAAATTTCTCATTATTAATAAAATAAGTATTATTTTTTTATGTCTTATTTTTGCATAAATCAATAAAATAAAAAAAAATCCAAAGTTATTTGCATGAGAATTGAACATGTAGTTTACATAAAATGAATTATATTCAAGTAATAACCTACAAGGTCTATAGTAGATGGATAAGGTTGAGTGTCTTATCCTAGTAAGATACGACTCACTTTGTAAATATTACAAACGATGTAATCCAAGTCATTTATGTGAAGACATGTGAGTAAGGGTATCCTATACAATGAGTTTTTCTAAGACTGGAGCGCGAAATAATTAATCTTTCTCTATAATTTTGTTAATAGACAAGATTAATATTTCATAAGATGATCATATAAAATTCAATCTTAAATCCAAATGAGTTATGAACTCCTATCTATGAGGGTTCGCCATTTGATTTACATGGGTGAGGGTTGCCCTATTTGGCTCGTCCTTTGATTTGCATGAATAATAGTGGCTCAAGTCACCGATTCAATAAGCCCACCATAGATGCAACATGTCCTACCCTCTTAAAGAGATAGTGAAAAGAAGAAGAAATTGGGGACTATCAATTACTATAAATATGAACATAGTGAAAGCATAGAGAGGGGAGGAGAGAAGAAACTAAGAAGGGGATTAAGCCGAGAGTTGAGAAAAGATCGGAAGGATAGTAAAATTGAGTATTTTGTTTGATGAACCAACTAAAACTGATTCTGAAGAGTAGCGATCCTTCCGACCTTAGATCCGATGGACGTCTCATGCATTTATGGCGAAACCAATGGCCACTGACTAACTCCCAGTTTTCACAATGAGTGCATAAGAGTGCAACTACGGATCTGTAGTGGTTTGTCCCATAGTTAATGAATGTTGATTAATTTAATTAAAAAGTTTAGTTAATTAATCTTAGATCATTTGAGCTTTTTAATCTGTAGATCCATAAAGTCCCCTGCTAGCTGACAACGATTTAACAGAGACCAAAAGTTTGGAAACAATAATTGAAATATTTAAATTTAATTTAGGAAAATACATGTTAATTGTATATGGTACATATTAACATAATGTATATAGATACATTATATCCTATAGTTACTTTTGAATAAAACTATATCATATAGGAGATTTGAAAACTATAGGTTAAAAGTTAATATTAATAGATGCATATTAAAATTATAGGTTATGGGAGGTTTATACATTTCAATATAATTCAAATATACATTTAATTACATATGTGATATTTAGTTACTTAATTAATTAAGAAAAATATTTTAAATCATAAAACTGCTCAATATATTTAGAAATAATAGCAAAATATCACAGATAAATCGTGATAGACTGCTATAAACTATTATCTGTGTCTATCATGACACAAATAGACACAGATAGTAGTTTATCGCAGTCTATCATGATTTATCTCAGATAGACATGAAACTTTGCTATATTTATAAATATTTTGGTTCATTTTTCAATATTTGAAAATAGCTCATTAATTAATTATTATTTAATTAAATTAAATAATAATTATTTGTTTAATTTAATTAAATTAAATAACTCTCTTACATTGGAGTGAAGTGAAAATAGTGTAGGGTTTAGGGTTTAGAGTTATTTTTCCATTACTTAATAAAAATAATTCTGTATTTCTTTTTTTTTTTTTTTTTTTTTTTTTTTTTTTTTTTGTACGTAGATTGAAGTTTTACTCCAAATCTCTCCCTTAATCATAAGAACAAAACACTTACCTATATTTTTTTATTCCTCCTCCCAATTCCTTCCACTCTTCCAAATATCACTCCCACAAGTCGATATTTGTCAGAGATATAGCAGGGAAGACCATTTTGAGGTGTCTTTCAAGAGGAGGAGATTTCCCTGTAAAAGGAGAATTTATTGTACATTAGTGTTTCATGTTTTTAGATTCACTAAATTCAATAAATATGTATTTGACAAGCTACTCCGATTTTGTTTTTCATTTTTTTTTTAATTATGTGATCCAAACGTGTAAATTTTAAAAACAATATTATTTTTTTATCATTAAATCTAAATTTTGAATTTTAAAATGTAGAATTATATTAAAAACATTTAGAAATGCACTATGCTATGCTATGAACTCAATTTACTAAAACATGTAAATCTAATGTATTATATAATATACAATATTACAAAATAATAATTATACAATTTTTTTAACATAGTACATGGTCATAAATAAACTAATAATAGTTTATTGTCAACTAATATTTAGTAGATAACTATAACTAGTTTTATGATCTATAGATAGTAGATATAGTAGCAAACATATTTCAAACAATTGTTTAAATTAGAACCCAATTTCTAAATTTTGCTACTACCAAACACATTTTAAACAAATACAACTGTATTTTAATTGAATTCATTGTTTTCAAATTTTTGTTTACAGACTCCCCTACAAAATAGGTCAATTACTCAACAAGTAACCTCACTATTGAGTCATGTTTTTGCAATCACATACAACTAAATATCTGTAACTAGTGAGACCGAATTTTTTGTACTAAAGCTGAATATGAATGAGCATCCGAGTGATCAATTATACTCGTCCTACTTTAGGTGAGATGTACTCATATTGAGATGTACACAAGTGCACACCAAAAGGTGAACCTGAAGGTACATAAAACTAGTGATCCCGGAAATACATAAAACTAGTGAACCCAAAGACACACAAAATTGGTGAACCCAAAAGCATACCACTTAAAGGTGTATATAGTTGCTAATTGCAGGGAAAAATAGTCACTAAATTGATCTAGAATGCAACATGCCACAATGTAAAATCACATCATAACTCATGAAAGTCATAGCATGCTCATAAAATCTCTTCAATCATGATAAAACATAACATGTGAGATTTTCTAAAATTGCCCAAGCCAAGAATAATATATATTTTTTTTGGCACAAGGACATTCCAATAGTAACATCACTTACCTCAAAATCTAGCCCAAATATTATTATCCAAATATATGAATCTCCTTTAGGCTTTGAAAAAAACTTGAATCACACCCTACATATTATCCAAATATATGAACCTCCTTTAGGCAAGGATTCCAACCTGCGCATAAACTACACAATTAAGAGTTATAAACCCAAATTACATCAACAACAACTAATCCAACAGGGTTTCAAAGTCCTAACCAAATTCTTATTGAAGCACCCTCAAACTTGTTGGACAGCCAGCTAGAAACCTTTAAATCACAAATCTAACAACCCAATACATCGTGGATATAAATAAATATATGCCAAAATTAAATGAGAATTCAAGATCTTCCAGAAAAGCCAAAAACCAACCAAGTTCGTAATCAAAACTCAGAAACCAACAAAGTTCTGTGAAAACCCAAAAACCAACAAGGTTTATTCATGTGTGCGCGTGCGTTTGTAATTGACTTAGGTTGTTTCTTTAGGATTTTAAGTCACTTTCGAATAATTATATAATCCTATAGGGAAAGGGCATGCCTAGTTTCATGTTTGAGTAGGAATATGTGGGACATGCGCCCAATTAGTTATTTTGCTAGGGTCAGCCTTGCCGTTGTCCTTGGTTGAACACATGAATTTGGGGTTTGACACGAACTAACGCTCTCCTTGGGCCCATTTGGAAACAAATTAATCCAAAATCCCCAATATCATTGTTATTTTTTCAACCTTGTTGCTTGTATTCCTATTTTATGTCGATTATACCTTTTCATCCAAAATCCCCCGTATCATTAGCCCTTACTCCTATGCTAGGTCTCAAGGTTTTTCTACTCACATTTTTGAGCTAAACATTTTAGACCCGACTTTGGAGCATAACTTCTTCTAACTTGTACTACTTTAGTGACCCTATCGGTCAGATCTCAGTAAGGTGCCCAAAAATATTTCCATCAAACCACATGGTTGATGTTAAATACTTGTTTGAATGGTTCTTTAGGCCCTAGAGTTACTTTGTTAGCGTTCTAGGGTAGATCCTAAATTATCTTGGGGTCATCGACCCATGTATTGGAATAAAAACAACATACATAGCGGAAGTAATTGATAAAAAACGCTCTATTTACAATAAAAAAAAAAACTAGGATTAAGTATGCAAAAGGATTAGAAATAAAAGATTTGTAGTTTCCACAAGAATCTTCCTGTCCGTGAGCAATCAACACCACAAATGGAAAATTCTCACTATTGAACACGATTATGGGATCAAATTTTTAGTGAAAGATAGGGAGTTTCACTAATTAATTTGGAGAGTATAAGAGATTTTTTTGGAAGACAATTGTTTAAAAAAACAAGGAAGCATTAACCTTTTTCATTTGGAAAAAAACAAAACTATTTATAGACCAAAACACATGCAAAAACTCTTCTTGCATGGCCTCCACCTCAAACTACATTAGCATGAAAAGAATAGGTGTCAAGCTTAGCATGAGACACTTCATAATCCACTTAATTAAAGGAAAAATCCAATAATTGGATTTTTCTATTAACTAATTTCTTATTAAAATAAATTTATAAAAAATCATTTTTTGACAAAATATGAAATACATTTTTCATATTTAGAAATTATTTAATTAAATCAATTTTAATTAAATAAAATAAATAATTTTATATCACATATTAAATTGTCTTTGACACCTAATTTTGATTAATCACATTAATCAATTTTTAAAACACTTTCATGCTAAGATTTTATTTAATATCTTATAAAATATACTCTCCAAAAAACTAATTCATTAATTATTTAATTGTAAATTATATCTCATATAAAATACAATTTTCCCTAAAAACCGAATTTGAACATTTCATATTCTTACTTCACCTAGTTCTTCAATTTTGTCTGTAGTGAGCTAGCAAAGAGACCAGATGGACGTACAGATCATGGGCTCCAACGATCCGAGACCAACGGATCAAATTCTTCAACCTAGTTAATCAACATTTGTTAATTAACAAAACTGTCCACTATAGCCTATAGTTGCATTCCCCTCACTATAGATATATTTTGTGTCTTCTTGATAAAACCGTCATCGATAAGTTGATTCTTTACAGGTTGTTCATAACCTCAGCTAGGTCAATTACAATTTTACCCTTTAGTTACATCTTTTCTCCATAAGTACCACTATCCCTCTAATGAACAATTGATTTAGGATCTTAATCACTAAATCCATTCCCTCTTAGGCCAGCGAGAGGATGGGGCCTCTTGTTCAAGACCCGAGATCAGCCCTTAAGGGAACAACCTTTCTACTATCTCTAAAATGGGTAGGAGTGAATTCCATCTTGCAAATTCTATATCCACAGTTATCTAGCCGGTCTCTTCCCTAAAATGGGAGACATATTAAGCAGTGCTACTGAGCTTACCCTCACCTATAAAGATCAAGGGACAATCCCGAATAAACAGGAGTTCATAAACAACTCATGATTCATATCAAGTTATCTAGGTCATCAAGAAGTGAAATTAATCAGTGTTAACAATACACGGTGTTAATACGTAACAGTGATTATTTTGTGGTCAGCCTTACACAATCTCATCATGTAGAACACCCCTACTCACATGTCTCTACATGAACGAACTGATCACATCGTTTATGACACTTTACAACTTTGTAATGATCATAAAATGGGTCGTATTCAATAGTATCTCTAGAAATAGGTATCCAATCTAATCCAAGTACTATAAACTGTTTAGGCTATTTTACTCGAACTTGATCCAGTTTATGTCTCCACATAAAGTCCAAGTATTAATGACAATAACCAAGGGTTCATAGTTTATTGGATTTAGAGTTATTAAACAATCAATTCATTTTCATTTAACAACATTTGTCTAAATAAACATCATATATGTTTATTGTTTACAAACTATGAGTTTTAAAACATACAACCCAACACCATGACACCCTATAAATAAGGTCAAGTTTTGGGGTCTTTCAAGCTCAATTATTTCCAGGGTCAATTCCCTTTTTGGGGACTAACCCTGTATTGAATCTTGTTAGAAAGAAGAAAATTGATTTCATTATGATTATAAGCATTTTTTCGAGAAAAACGAATGTTTATTTCTTAGAGGCAATGAGATGAATATTGACTTCTTAGAGGCGAGGCCACCAAATGACATTCTTTGGGTTATTGAATCTTGTTCGAAAGATTAAAATCGATTTCTTTAAGATTGTAAGCACCTTCTCAAAAAATATGAATATAAATTTCTAAGACCTGATATGGACAACAGATGACCATCTTTTGAGCTTAGATTTTCTCTAAGAAGATGATAATCAATTTCTAAGAGATGAACGACTTTCACGTCGCTTTTCTAGACACCTTTGGACATGTATGTTAAGCTGTGACAAGTGGAAATATATTGATCCAGATTAAGAGAATGTGTGGCAGCAATGCAATGGTGGAATATGTGTTGGGAAAATGCTAGCAATAGGAGAAGCCTAGCTAAGGTCGTCATCGGCCTCGCCTTGTGTACCTTGGCCTTAGCTCATTCAATGTATGCTTTTATTTAACATTTATCTAACAATTTGTTATTCTTTGTGAAGGATGAACTCTTAGGTTGCAACCACAAAATTTTAACTCGATGTTTGTAACTTCTAAAATAAGATTAGTCAACTTTTGCCTCGGCTTCAGTCTTCGAGCGCTTAGCCTCACATATATATTTTCCTATTGCTTTGTCGTTGCTTCCTTTTATTAATCATTGGGTAAGGCTAATCTTGACTTATTTACCATGGAAGCCCCCAAGTTTTTATCATATTTGACGTCGTCTTTTGCATTTTTTATGCTTGTCTTCAAGATCTCATGTTTTTATTTAATGGGGAAACATATCCCTTATAACTCTGCTTTTTGTTTGATAGGGAAACATATCTTCTACAAAGCTGCTTTTTGTTTGATAGAGAAGCATATCCCCACTAATTTCCGTTTTATGTTTGAAAAGGAAGCATGTCCCCTTTTAACTACTGCTTTTTGTTTGATAGGAAAGCATATCCCATATAATTTCTACTTTCTGTTTAATAGGAAAACATATTCTTTGTCGGTATTGAAAGCTACAGCTTAAGCTGAAGCTACACAATTAGTTTTCTTTAACTCATATTCTTTAACTCATAAAGTGTTTTACTTTATTTGGCCAATTGAGGTAAACCGTATCCCATGAATCTTTGGGAAAAGTAAGTGTATGAATATTTTTAAAGCAATTGAGAGTGTAAAAGTGTGTGAAAATATTTAAAGCAACTGAAAAATATATCAATATTACACGGGTTTTCATTAACTAATAGTGTAGCCATATAACAGTAGTCTTCATTAGGGATAATAAAGACACTCAAAAGCTATAGAGGAAATAGTGGTAAACACATTGAATTGGCACAGAGGACCTCTAACTAATTTGATGTTCTAGACTGCATCGGAGATGGGTGTAATTAGTTTTCTCACTTAGAGAACACATTATTATTCGAAGAGCATTTCGACAAATTTTGTAGCTATGAAAATAGAGGGAGTGTAATAGTCAAGTTTGCACATTTTTCAATTGAAACTTACACCATTTTTAGCAAACATTTTGCCTTATCATCCTTACTTTAGTCTATTATGTTTAGTGTTTATAATGTTGTAGCATGAAAACCTCAAATCCATCACTACATGTAAATCATTCTTTACACAACATTGAAGGAAATTTTGTGAAATAGATTTAGCATTCTTCAAACATCTAAAATCCTATTGGAATCAACCTTGGAATACTCCAAGTACTACTTGCTACTGTATTGATTTATACTTGGGTTAATGCAATAGTAAAACTTCTGCATTTATAAACATAAAAATCGTGAATTAACCACATAACACAAGAAATATTTTCACAATAAAAATAGTTGTCAGTCAACAAGGTTGAGCCTTGGCTTCAGCATTAGCTTAACGTCGACCATTTTCCAGAATATGCATAGTGTACTTAGACACATGTGGATGGGGCAAATGTTTGACCTTTAAAATGCATAGTGTACTTGGAATTTGTCGATGGGGCAAATGTTTGACCTTTAAACGCTTAGGGTTATCCTCGATCATCCTAGTGAAATTTGATCTTATATTCACGTTTCGTCAATAATTTTGAGTCTTGGCCCTTTGTTGGGTTGCTTGTTATAGATTTGAACTCCTTAGATCAGTTGTTAATGATAGAGATATGAACATGATAGTGGAAGCTAATTGGACCAAAAACACTCTACTAACATTAATTTCATGGAAAAACATGCAAGAACAAATTAAACCTAATTAGGGTTTAGAGCATATCCTTTGAAGAATCCCTAAATTGCTCCAATCCTTCGCAAGTTGCTTCAAGTATCCTTGATATAAACAACCAAAAGAGTTTCTCAATTACACTCTTGGCCTTAGATTGGGTGGTGAAACCCAAATTGAGAGTAAAATGGAGGAGGGTTTAAATTTGGAGAGATCAATGGAGAGAAAACAAATCTTTTCTTCACAATTTTAAAATTTGCATTACGATTAAAAACAAATTAAAAATAACTATTTATACAATGAGATCATGCAAATAAAATTAATCACAAACTGACACTTTGCCAAATAGTGAAATTATCAGTGTTAATATAATAATTAAAAATTGAAAATGGGAAAAGTTGGATTTTTCCACTTTCTCTTATTTTTAATTATTAAAAAAATTTAATTTGAAATCAAATTTTAAATTAAATAAAATTAATATTAATTAATTTTATTTAAATAATTAATTGAAAATTAATTAATTTTATTTCAATATCCAATATTAAATTAATAAAACACCTATTCCATAAAATGAATCCTTGTTCATTTAATATTTCAGTCAAATTTAAATATTTATAAATCTCTAATTTGTTTAATTCAATAATGAAACGTTAATTATATCAAATATAATAATCCAAACCCTAATCCAAATTTGAACATTTCAAATTCTCTCAACACTCTATTTTAAGGTTTAATCCATTTACAAGCTAGTAGAGGGACCTAATGGACCATTAGATCATGAGCTACAACGATACAAGATTAATTGGTTTAAACTCTTTTACTGAATTAATCAACATTCATTAACTACTGGGACACTCGACTAAAGCCCAGTAGTTGCACTTTCCTTACTGTAGATATATTTTTCTCCACTTGATTTAACCATAATCGTTAAATCGTCTTTTTACAGCCGGGTCAAAATGACTGTTTTACCCTTGTAAGGCATTTTGCTCCTTAAGTCTCCACCGATCCACTTATGAACAATTGGTTTATGGTCCTACTAATAAACCAAGTCCCTCTCAAACATAGAGAGGACAAGGCCCCTTGTTCAAGACTGGGAGTCAATACTTAAGGGAAAAACCTATCTACTATCCCTCAAGTCGGGTAGAAGTGAATTCCATCTTACAGAACTATGTCCCCTACTATCTACCCGGTCTTACCCCTAAAATGAGAGGCTTATCGAGCGACGATAATGTGCCACTCTCACCCATGCAAATTAAAGGATAATCGAATAAATAAAAGTTCATATTTATCTCAAGATTGAGATCGAGTTACCTTGGGTCATCATATTAAAATAATCAGTTTTCAGTTATCTCATGATTGGATGCTTACCACCATACACGAGCCTATAGTCCCCCGTTCTCTGAAGATACTTGAGAATGTTCTTAACGGCAATGCAACGATTATATCTAGGATTGGACTGAAATCTGTTGACTATTCCAATTTTGTCGCAAATGTCTAACTGTGTATATAATATGGTATACATTAAACTGCCAACTGCTGATGCATAAGGAATTCATTTCATAACCTCAACCTCTTAAGGTGTCTTAGGACATTGTTTTTTATACAGATGAATTCCATGTCTGGAAGGTAATAGTCCTCTCTTGGAATTTTCCATTTTATATCTAGACAACACCTTGTCAATATAAGATGCTTAAGATAATGCTAGTGTTTTATTCCTACGATTCTAAAACTATTTGGATCCCAAGAACATACTGTGCATCTCCCAAGTCTTTCATTTGAAAGTGCGATGCTAGCCATCTCTTAACGTCAGCAAGAAATCCTATCTCATTCCCATTGAGAAGGATATACAGTACAAGGTTCGTCAATGTTCTGTTCAAAGCCATAAGATTTGATCGCAGTATCAAATCTTATATTCTAGGATCGAGATGCTTATTTCAATTTATAAATGGATTGTTTGAGCTTACAAACATTTTTCTCTTGACCCTGGTCAATGAGTCCCTCTAGCTGAGACATACAGATACTCTCATCAAGATAGTCATTCAGAAAGACTGTCTTGACATCTATTTTCCATATTTCATGATCATAAAAGGTATCAACGAACAAGAGTATTCTACTTGACTTAATCATGGCAACTGAAGAGAAGACTTCTTCATAGTCCACCCCTTCTTTTTGGGTAAACCTTTTTCCCACGTGTCTAGCTTCGTAGGTCTGTACCTTACCAGCTTGGTCTCGTTTTCTCTTGTAGATCCATTTGCAACCTATAGGTTTGACCCCATGTGGTTGACCTATAAGTTCCTAGACTGAATTGATGTACATAAACTCCATTTCGAGATCCATGACTTTTATTCATTGGTCTCAATCTACATACTCCATTGCCTGTTTAAAGGTCAATGTATCCTCTAAGCCATCATCATGTATGACAACCTGAGTTTCTGTTAAACCCATGTCACAGTCAAGCTAATGAATAACCCTCCCATTATCTCAATGCATTCTCAACTCTTGAGATGGTTGTGTCGGACCAGATGTGCTAGTTTCATCAGCAACTCTTATTGATGAACCAACCTGATCAACAACTTTTGTTGATCTATTGATAGTTTCTCTTGAAATCTCATTCAATACTAGTTTACTTCAAGATTGATGATTTCTTATTTGGTTCTTTTCTAAGAACGTAACATCTATTGATACAAATATTTTATCATCTTGAGGATTATAAAACATACCACTTTTGTTTCTTCGAGTTATCCTATAAATAAGCATACTTTTGAATATCGTTCCTATTTCTTTGGATTATGCACTAGTACATATATCGGACATCTCCAAATTCTGAAGTGATGTAAACTTCCTTTACACCTTCTCCATAACTCGTAAGATATTTCTATAACACTTTTTTAGGAAACCATGTTTAAAATATATACTGCAGTTTGTACTGCATATCCCTAAAATGAATTAGACAACTAAGCATAAGTCATCATTGAACAAACCATGTCTAATAGGGTTCTATTTCTCCTCTCCGCTACACCATTCTGTTGAGGTGTATTGGGTATTGTGAGCTAAGACGCAATTTCATGTCCATATACTCTCCACCTCGATTCGATCGAAATATTTTAATCTTTTTACCTAATAGGTTTTCAAGAGTTTCAAACTTATTATGTATTAGGTAAATATAGCCATATTTAGAATAATCATCAATAAAACTAATGAAATACTCAGATTCTCCTCGTGCTCTTACGTTCATCAAACCATAGAGATCTGGATGTATAAGCTCTAGTGGTTCATTGGCTCTTAGACCTTTTCCCTTAAAAGATCTATTGGTCATCTTACTCTCAAGACAAGATTCACACGGAGGATCCTCCTCATGCTCTAAAGTTCACCGGACCACAAAGATCTGAATGTATGAGCTCTAAAGGTTCTTTGGCTCTTAGATCTTTTCCCATAAAATATCTTTTGGTCATCTTACTCTCAAGACAAGATTCACATGGAGAATCGTCCTTGTGCTCTAATGTTAGGAGTCTACTCTTAACCAATCTCTCAATTCTATTGAGATTTATGTCGTCAAGTCTTAAGTGCAAAAGATAGGCATTAGGAGAAAATTTTCATTTTTTATTTTGATTTCCAGCTGTTTTAAACATCTATATATTTAAAATAGTTTTTTTCTTAGTTGGTTTTAACATATACAAGTTATTTTCAAGTTTAGTAGAACATAATTGAACACCTGAACACTTCACTGATATCAAATGTAACTTTATACATATGTTCTAATAAACAGGAGATAGATATCAAGTTCCTTTTCATATTAGGTACATAATATACATTTTCTAGCAAAATGTAAGCATCTCTAGAAAATAACTTTAAATCTCCCACTGCATGAGCTAAAATGACTTCACTTGTTCCCACCTTAAAAGTCATCTCATTCTCCGCCAGCCGTTTCTAGGAACTTGTTTCCTGAATGAAAGTGAAAATATGGTTAGCGTGCTTGAATCTAGTATCCAGATCAAATGAGAATTTTCCCACTAAACACGTTTCGATTACTAGTGAATTAAATTTACCTTGTTTTGCCTTTTCAACCTTCTTCTCGGCAAGGTATTTTGGGTAGTTTCTTTTCCAGTGTCCATCTTCGTTGCAATGGTAACACTTACCTTTTGCAACTTTCGCCTTACTTTTATTTGTAGGATCTTTCTTTTTCCCTTTTCCATTCTTCTTCATCTGGGTATACTTATCTTTAGAAGTGGAAGGACCAAACTTTTTACCAGAGGGTTTAGTCCAAGATGACGATCCCTTCTGGAATTTTGTAGGGGTTACAACATTTGCTTCCCCTTCCTGACCTTTATTTTTCATTAGGGATTGGAAAATCTGAAGCTCATTAAGAAAAGTAGTCAGAATATATTTTATTTTGTTCATCACTGCATTTGTCCGAAAATGCAAGAAACTCTTTAGAAGAGATTCCATGATGAAGCTGACTTGACTCTTCTCATCTATGACAGCCCGCCTCTACAATATTGAAGTGGACCATCATGCTCACAACATGTTCTCTAACAGAGGTCCCTTCCTTCGTACGGGAATTGTAAACGTAGTTGAGATCATCATGTCGAATGGATGAGGACGATTGTCCAAACATCTCATGCAATCATTCCATAATTGCTTTGGCAGTGACCATGCTTCATGCTTTTTAGTCAAAACATCAAATATGCTGACTAAAATATAGATCTGAGCTTTTTCATTTACCCTAACCTACTTTTCATACGCTTCTTGAACATTTCGATTTGCGGTTGAGTTGGGAACTAGAGGACATTCATTCGTTAAAACGAACCTTAAATCATCAACAACTAGTATTGTATTGATGTTTGATTTTCTGGTTTAATAACTTTCGTTGTTGAATTTATCAGAAACTAAAAGTTAGATAATAGAATTCGACATGCTGAAAATATTAAAATCTATTTGTAAAATGCTTTTAAAACCCAATTTTATTTAGCAAAAATAATAATGTACTCATATTTCATGATTAATTGCAACGATACTCTGTGAGTTAGAATAGATGCTACCGAGGAGTAGCCAAATACTCCTTCATTGAAGGAAGACATTCTTGACTAAATACTAATACCAGAATAACTTTTTATTCCTTTAGTCATTTAGTTATCCTTTTTTCATCAAGAACTTACTAATACTTAGTAACTCTTGTATGTGTGACTATCCATTTTTAGATTTCACAAAATGGTATCAACAATCTCCTAAATTGGAAGGCAATGCTGAAGACGGAATTAAGAAATCCTATTCATTTTTTTAAAGTTCGCGATGTTCTGATCCCTATGTTACAATCCTCCAAATGAATGGTCTCCTAAAAGCAACACGCAAGTGGAACATAAAAATCTCACCGTGCAACCTAATGGAAGAGACTGCAAGATATGTTGATATATTTCCTTCACCCACTTACTATGATCTACTTCCCCTATTCACCTTGTTATTGACCCATGCAAACACTTTCTGAATTGTGTGGTTGTGGTAAAAGCGACACGAAGCGAGAATAAATCTCATGGTGTGAACTCTTGCAGACGTAAGAGCCAAAAATAATATATCGTATATATTATTAATCTCCCACTAAAGTATTCTATTGGTTTTGGGTATGAACTTCACTCAGGTATATTTCGGCTAAAAACAATCTAAGTCTAGGTGTTTATCCAAGTATAATGTTTATATTTGACTTTAACCTAGGATATCTAAGTGATAAACCAGTTTATTACCTCACATCGCTCATGCATGCTTATAAAATCTGGTTAACAACGCTCAAGAACCAGCTAAATTTCACAAATAGCAGGTGTTTCGTAAATCGTCAACTTAAGTACCACCAGCCTTAGACAGAATTTAAGCCCGGGTGAGTTTGTAACCAAAGCTTTACAAGATAACAACCTATTTTAACTAATTAAAACAAGTTGTTATTTGTTAACCCTATGTGAGCATGCATCTTATCTTTGTTATAGATTTTAAATGTCTAATTCCCTTTATAGAACTTTGTAAAATTATAAACATGCTTTCAATCCACAACATACATATAACATGCTTTATATAACCATTATAGAAACATTCATTCCATGCAATAATATAACAACTTATATCTCAATTCATAAAATCCTAAACATGCATACTATACACTATAACGTTTATGATATACTTTTAATGCATGCTATATGTTTATCCTATGGTGTGATTTTAAATTTGCATTGTATACAATATGCACATAGTAGATAAACTACTTACTCCATACATTCACAATGCATAATTAAACAAATCACACTAAAAATGGACCGACTTTGGCACCCTAAGCTAGCTAAAAGCTAAATTAATTACAATAATAAATTAAAAATAGTCTTGAACCGGATAAGAACCCTCCGAACAAGCTCGAACGCTAGGAAGCCCATTGAACAGGCTCCAAAACACCAAAACCAGCCTAAACCACTCAAAAATCGGTCAGAATCAGTCAAACCAACTCGAACTGGACTGGTTAGACCTTCTGGATCAAATGAGCCAACAGTAGCTCAGCGGGCGCGTGAGCAGACGGGTAAGACGGAGCTGCTGGCACGGATTAGATTTTTGGTTTGAGCTAGCGCGCGAGTTGGAGTTGGAGCTGCTACACATGCAATGCGTCAATTCATGGGTCAGCATCGCCTTGGGTTGTTGGAGCTGTTCTCGAGTTTGGAAGGCCAATTTCTTCAAATTTTGATGCTTTCCCCTTTGACAAAACCGAACAATTACAACCTTAGACCAATTCTAATGACCCTAGAAAATTTACAAACCCTTCATGACACAATAAAACCCATAAAACACCGGGCAATTACAATAATTATTACAAATCGAAAGAGAATTTGGACGTCAAAAACCAAAATTATCCATTTTAGCTTGATGGGTGGAAAATGGAGCATAAATATGCATGCATCTTATGATATGTGTTGATCTCCATGCGTCGATGGTCATGCGTTGGACTGAGAAATATGTAATATGCGTTTAAGAATATATGCGATGACCATGCGCTCCTGCCATAAGTTTTCTTGCTCTCTCGCCAAGTATAACAAGATCGCAAGTTTCTCGGGGTGATCCGAGGTCGAACTCAGGGACTTGTAACTAAATGTTGCGAAGTAATGTGTCTGCGGCGATGAATAAAAGAAAAATGAAGTTAAAGGACTCTGCGCTACTCCTACTCATAGCTAAATAGATTAAGCAATGGAAGTATGACTATGAGAGTTGGTAGAGATGCGGAAACTATTAACGCGTAATAAGATGCATGGAAAAATAGTTAAAATGGTGGATGGGATAACTTCACCGCATCATTAAGCTCGATCGCAAGGGTAACACCAGTTAGCACAAGTTATGTGGTCATGTTATACACAAATATATGCACGCGATGTGTATGCGAAAGTGTCGATAGAAATTATTTCTAAGTTTATATTCTTGCTTATGCACGAATGAGACAAGATGATCGCATACTACCATATCCTAGGAACACTACTTACTTTGCTTAGTGAGTTCCACTACTTACCTTCTCGGGCAGTTAGTCGTCGCTGATCAGCTCATAGACAAGCATTGTGACTGCTCATAGGCAAGCGTTGCTACAGCCTCACACTAAGCAAAAAGGATTTACTCACTATACTTGCGCAACACACACTTCTCTGTGGTTTGCTACATGTTTCATATGTCTATGCCGCATGATTAATTATGCAATACTCTAGTAATCTTACTTAGTTCGTTGCAATGAAAGTAAGGAATGATGAAGAAGAAGTTAATGAAGATGGAGTCGAAGGAAATAAAGAGATGCATTGATTACAAAATGTATTAATGTTTTAAGCCAAAATGTAATACAATACAGAGATGAGAAGAGAAGTGGAGGGCTAGATGTAGGCAACCTCTTGCTTCCATCACATGTGTGTCAAGGCTGCCAGTGGTGTCATGGATGGGGGTGGAGTAGTCTCTCTCGAGATCTATCTCTGGCAAAGCTCTGGTCGTCACTCAGAATGGGTGAAGGAATGAAGAACTCTTAAAGAATGTCTTCTCACGCTTTCATCTGTTGTCACAAGGATCTGCCTTAAGGCAGAAGTTCGGATGCTTTGAATTTGGGCTCTAAGGCTTTATTTATAGAGCTCAATCACCGACAGCATTAATGGTCCTACTCTGAGTCTCTGCCCCCAACGGCGCGATGGACCTGCTCTGAATCTCTACTGCTAATGGCATGGTAGGTGAAATGTCAACATCATTTTTTTTATACTCCTAGGGTATGCGTTCTAGCTTGGTTTCTAAAGTACCATCACATTCCACCACCTTGCGATCACCCTTTTATCATGGTTATTACTCTTTAGCTGAAATGCCCATGCGATAGACGCATGCAATCAATAGCCGTAACATCCATGCGATGAACGTATGCGATCACCCTTACGATGGTCTAGGATTCACCGTATGTGATCGGTTCCTGCGATAGCTACAAAAATAGACATTTTGACGCAGAATAACGCATAATAGTGCGTTAGTCGAGATTTTCAATGCTGCTCGATGCAAGATCACTTTTCACATGAATTCTTAGTATAATTCCCACATATTCTACTTGTTAGCCCTCATAATTTTAAATAAAAGGCTACAATAACTTGCATTTCTACCAGTTATCATAGTTCACAATCATACATCACATAAACAGTGCCCCACCATATGCTAAATTTATGCAAATTGAGTATTCAAATCATTCTCTGATACCAATTGATAAAGATACGAACATGATAGCGGAAGCTAATGGGACCAGAAACACTCTAATTACATTAATTTCATAGGAAAACGTGGAAGAACAAATAAGGGTTTAGAGCATAACCTTTGAAGAATCCCTAAATTGCTCCAATCCTTTGCAAATTGCTTCAAGTATCCTTGATGTAGACAACCACAACTTCTCAACTACACTCTTGGCCTTACATTGGGTGGTGGAACCCTAATTGAGAGCAAATTGAAGGAGGGCTTGAAGTTAGAGATATCAATTGAGAGAAAACAAATATTTTCTTCGCAATTTTAAAATTTGCATGAAGTTCAAAAATAAATTAAAAATAACTATTTATACAATGAGATCATGCAAATAAAATTAATCACAAATTGACACCTTGCCAAGTATTGAAATTATAGGTGTTTTATCATAATAATTAAAAATTAAAGGTGGGAAAAGTTGGATTTTACCATTTTTTTTCTTATTTTAATTATTTAAAAATAATTTCAAATAATTTTTTTAATTTAAAATCAAATTTTTAAATAAATAAAAATAATATTAATTAATTTTATTTAAATCATTAATTAAACAGACTTAATTAATTTTAATTAAGTATCTAATATTAAATTAATAAAAAAATCCTATTTCATAAAATGAATCCTTATTCATATAATATTTCAATCAAATTTAAATATTTATAAATCTCCAAATCTATTTATTTCAATAATTAAACATTAATTATATCAATTATAATAATCTAAACCCTTATCTGAATTTGATCATTTCAAATTCTTTCAGAACTCTATTCTAAGGTTTAATCAATTTACGAGCTAGTAGAGGGACCTAATGGATTTACAAATTATGAGTTTCAACAATCTGAGATTAATCGTCTAAACTCTTTTAACTGAATTAACCAGCATTCAATAACTACCGAGACACTCCACTAAATCCCAGTAGCTACACTCTCCTCATTATAGATATATTTCTACCCACTTGATTTAACCATAATCGGTAAATCGATCCTTCATAGGTTGTTCGTATTTACAGACTGGTCAAAATCACTGTTTTACCCTTGTAATACATCTTGCTCCTTAAGTCTCCACCGATCCACTAATGAACAATTGGTTAATGGTCCTACCAATAAACAGAGTCCCTCTATGACATAGAGAGGATGGGGCCCCTTAATCAAGACTAGGAGTGAAGACTTAAGGGAATAACCTATCTACTATCCTTGAAGTCGAATAGGAATAAATTCCATCTTATAGGACTATGTCCCTAGCTAGATACCCGATCTCACCCTAAAATGGGAGGCTTATCGAGCTGCGATGATGAGCCACTCTCACCCATGCAGATTAAAGGATAATCCCGAATAAATAGGAGTTCATAGCTAGCTCAAGATGGAGATCGAGTTACCTTAGGTCATCAGATTAAAATAGTTAGTTTTAATAGTAAACAACATTATAAAGAAAAGTGACTATTTTATGGTCCAGTCTTATGCAAACATCTTTTTTATAGGATGCCTCCACTTGCATGTCCATACATGAATGATTCAGAATCACATCATTTGTATCATATACAAAATGGACCGCATCCATAATGTTTCCAAGTTAAGGTTCGCAAATTTAACCTTGTACTTATATACTGTTTTGGCTATATACTCAAACTTGATCTACTTTTATGTCTCTACATAAAGTTCAAGTATTAATGTTGTAGCTAGGGGTTCGTTTAGTTTGTTGGATTTAGACTATATTCAAGTGTAATTTACATGTTCAATGACAACTTTATTGAATAAACCTCAACAACAAAAGGTACTAGGTGTTAGTAAGTTTACAGAAAACAATAACTTTTAGTTTCGGCTTGAACATTGTCTTCCTATTCGTGGAAATACCGTTCTATGAAATCTGAAAAATGGAGGGTGACATTTACAAGAGTTACTAGGTGTTAGTAAGTTTTCAGAAAACGAAAACTAAATGACTATAGAAATAAGAATTATTTTGGATATAGTATTTGGTCAACAATTTCTTGTTTTAGTGGAGGGGTATATTTGATTACCCCTCAATAGCATCTTTTTTTACTCATTAAAGTATCGTTCAAATAAATAAAGAAATATTGGTACTTTATTTCCTTTTGCTAGATTTGGATTTAGATGCAATTTTCTCATAAAATTTGTTATGTTTCAGCATGTCAAACTCGATTATATAACTCTTAGCCTCCGATAAGTTCAATGGAGAGGGTTATTCAAATTGGAAGTCAAACATTAACACAATACTAATAGTTGATGATTTGAGATTCGTTTTAACAGAGGAACGTCCTCCTCTTTCCAATCCTAATGTAACCGGAAATGTTTGGGATGTCTGGGCTAACAAAAAAGGCACAGCCTATAGTTTAGCAAGTACATCTGATGTGCTTACCAAAAATCATGAAACCATGGTCACCTAGAGAGATCATGGAGTTGTTGCAAGGGATGTTTGGAAAGTCATCATCATCAGCACGACATGATGCTATTAAATATGTTTTCAATTCGCGTATGAAGGAGAGAACTTTTGTTAAAGAACATGTCCCTGACATGATGGTCCATTTCAAAATAGTGAAAGCAAATGGGGTTGTCATAGGCAAGAAAAGTCAAGTTAGTATGATACTGGAATCTTTTTCGAAGTGTTTTCTAACCTTTCATAAAAATGCTGTAATAAATAAGATTGATTACAACTTGATGACTCTCCTCAATAAGCTCCAGAAGGGGAAGCCAATGTTGTTTCCTAGAGGAAATTCAGAAGGGTGCTTCATCTAGTTCAAAACCCTCTGAAAAAAAGTCTGGATCTTCACAGGATATGAGTATCCAAACGATGAAACAGGGAGAAATGAAGAAACAGACTCTTGCTACTGATGATAGTCAGAAATGCATGTCATCTTAGGCCTTTTACTTAGAATTATGAGGGCTGTTAAGCATAATATGCGACAATTATGTTTAGAATTCATAAGAAATTGGGCTTGTGGCGTTCAGCATTAAGAATTTGAGCTAACCTGTTATTATCCGTTCAATTGTATATTTTTGTAGCTAACGCAGGAAGTGGATGCAAACACAGAATCCGGATTACCGCATAGACGACCGCATGTGGAGAATGTCTCCGCCGCAAAGGTGAACGCATTCGATCAACGCATGGATGTTGCGGTAATCAGCCGTATGCATCCATTACTTAGGAGTTGCACGCGTCGAGCGATTGTAATCATCGTGTAGAGTTGCGGTATTAAGTGAATGCGATCACTGAATGATTGCAGCTACACGATAACACATACTATTGGGATCAACGCAAGGTTGGTGGAATGAACAGATCAACGCATCTACCTTGGGAAAAGCAAAATATGATGTTGACATTTCACCTACCACGCCATTAGCAGCAGAGATTCAGAAAGAACTAAATGCACCGCGAATTTCAGATCAGAGCAGTCCATTAAAGTTGTCGGTGATCCAAGCTCTATATAAAGAAGCTAATGAGTAGAATTCCAAGTTATCCAGGGTTTTCGCCCAAGGTTCACTTAGGGCAGATCCTTGTGATCTAAACAAATGCGTGAGAAGAAGCTTGAGAGTTCTTCACCTCCTTCATCCATTTCGAGTGACGATCGGAGCCTTCGACCGGAGCTAGATCTCGGGAGAGTCAGCTCCACTGCCCTTCCATGGCACCATCAGTAGCCTTGACGCACATCCGCTGGAAGCAAGTCATTGCTTCTAGCCGGTCATTTCATTTTCCTATCTTTTCTTATATTTTATTGTATGACATTTTGTGATTAAGGAATTAATACATTTTTTTTTCAATGCATTTCTATATTTCCTTCGATTCCATCTCCATCTTCTCTACTTAGCTTCTTTACCTTCATTGCATCACTTAGTGAGATTGCTTGAGTATCACATACTTAGTCATGTGGATTAGGGATATGAAGCATGTAGCAAACCACCGAGAGGTGTGCATTGCGTGAGTGTGTGAGTAAACCTTATTTGCTTAGTGTGAAGCTGTAGCAACGCCTGTCTATAGGCCAACGCAATGCTTGTCAAAGTCAGCAACAACCAATTGCCCAAGAGGGTAAGTGGTTGGTCACATTAAGCAATGTAAGCATTGTTCACAAGCGATAGGAATAATCTTTCGTTAGCCAAGTTCATGTGGTTACCTTATCTTATGCACGCGTCCATCATACCTTTAGAGCTATTCGGGAGAGAGTCTAAAGAAAGAACCTAAGACTCGAGAGAGCTAGGTTAGAATCGATGCTCGGAAGAGCTAGATTAGGTTTGCATAAGCAAGAATGGAGACTTAGGAATAAACTCCGTTTGCCATTACACAATGTATGCACCCTACGGATAGGATATTCTATGGGGCAGGACGCATGGTCATCGCATACATTTATTAACGCATAGTAATTCCAACGCATGACCATCAACACATGACAATCAAGGCACACCTTAAGAACATGCATCGCATATTGCGTCCAAGGGATTTTAGTTGTCGAGTAATTGATATCTAATTTTCCGTCATCAAATTTTTCGCGTCATTGCCAGGGACTTGGCAGCTAATTATTTGTTGAGTTTGTATATCTACAGGCAACCTTTTTATCTTAGGAGTATTGTAGCTTGTGCGATCGGCTGCAAACAATATTGAAGTGTAGGCGATGCGTCGAAAGTCAGTATTGACCCTAAGGTAGAAGGGGAATCAGTCGCAAGAGCTGGAGGTATTCTAAGCACATGGTGGCCAACATGCACCCAACAATTGCCGGAAGTTCCAATGGTCACAACAAGTCATTGACCCAAGTAGTCGAGAGCAATCTCCTGCATGGAAGACTCCTTGTGGTGACACACTCATATTTTTTTAGGGACTTCTTCTACTCTATCTTTACTTTGCTTTCTTAGTTTAGGTTATTTTTATTTTTATTGTTATTTTGCATATATGGCCGCTTCCTTCGTTGTGGTACGATTGTTCCTTGTAGGCACGACAATAAGTCTCCTCGGTGCGCAGTTCAACGGAAGAATTCCTTTTATCCTTCAACGCATGGCTTCGATCACGTGGATTCCAACGCATGATTGCATGTGTTATTCCGTCTAAGGTTCTTTTCTTGTTATCTTGTATGCTTTATCCTTTTAAAATTCTTTCTTTCCTAATTGCGTTTATTTACGATGTTGATGGTACGTATAATTCACCGCAACTTCTAATTAATCATCACAAGGCGTTCTTTACTTTTATTAGCTTCTTCAAATTTTGAAAGTCTTAAGTTTTATTTTGTGCAAACCTTTGTTCAAACCTTTATTACCACATTCCTATGAGTTTGTTTTTAGCTTTGCGGTGAGAACGCTGCCAACCTCTAAGTTTGGGGGTGGCAGCGGTCTCAGAGAATTGCGTTCATTTGCATTGCGATCATTGGAAAAAAAAATTGAGAATAATAACTCCGCTGTCAACGCAATGGGGAAACCCATATTGATAAGAGTTAAGTTGAGAAAGGCACTTACCCGTAGTTGGATGTCCGCATGACACATATGGGGGCAAGCCAAAATGAAGGTAAGTCGCTAAGATCAATGCATAAGCACAACTCCTCTGTCCGACGCAAGCTAAATCAAGCAAGACAAGAGTTGAGTTGAATATGAAATGCAACCAAAGTTGGAATCCCGCATGACACATGTGGGGGTAAGCCAAAACAAAGGGCGTAAGCAGGTTCAACGCCGCATTTGAATAAGTAATCGGAAATTTTTTAATTATTTTGAACGAACGCATTCTCAAAATTTAAACACAAAGTTGCGGTGAATGAATAAAAAGTTTTTGAGCAAAGGATTGCCGGATACAAAATTAGAAAAGATCCTTTTGAAGAAGTAGCCAAAGTGGAAGACAACATTGCGGCGATGGTTGGAGGTATGAGTAAATTAAATTATGAGAAGCTGGTCATCACAAAGGAAAGTAAGAAGGTGAGTTAGAATTTCTTGAGTATAACGCATGCTTGAGGACAAGCATGATTTAAAGTTTGGAGGTGTGATGACAGGCAGAAATGCATGTCATTTTAGGCCTTTTACTTGGAATTATGAGGGCTGTTAAGCAGAATATGCGGCAATTATGTTCGAAATACATAAGAAATTGAGCTTGCGGTGTTCAGCATTAAGAATCTCAGCTAACCCATTATTATGCGTTATTATACGTTCAATTATATATTTTTTGTAGCTAACGTAGGAAGTAGACGCAAACGCAAAATCTGGACTACCACATAGACGACCACATGCGGAGAAAGTCTCCGTCGCAAAGGCGAACACATTCGATCAATGCATGGATGTTGCGGTAATCAGTCGTATGCGTCCATCGCATGGGAGTTTCACGCATCGAGCGATTGCGGTCATCGTGTAGAGTGGCAGTATTATGTGAATGCGGTCACTGAATGATTGCGGCTACACAATAACGCATACTAATGGGATCAATGCAAGGTTGGTGGAATGAACGCATCAATGCATTTACCTTGGGAAAACCAAAAGATGATGTTGACATTTCACCTACCACGCCGTTAGCAGCAGAGATTCAGAAAGGACTAAACGCGCCACAAATGTCAGATCAGAGCAATCCATTAATGTTGTCGGCTATCCAAGCTCTATATAAAGAAGTCGATGAGCAGAATTCCAAGTTATCCAGGGTTTTCACCCAAGGTTGAATCCAAGGTTTTCGCCCAAGGTTCACTTAGGGCATATCCTTGTGATCCAGACAAACGCGTGAGAAGAAGCTTGTTCACCTCCTTCATCCATTCTGAGTGACGACCGAAGCTAGATCTCGGGAGAGTCAGCTCTATCGCCCTTCCATGGCACCACTAGCAGCCTTGACGCACATCCGCTGGAAACAAGTCATTGCTTTCAGTCGGTCATTTCCTTTTCCTTTCTTTTCTTATATTCTATTGTATGACATTTTGTGATTAAGGAATTAATACATTTTGTTTTCAATGCATTTCTATATTTCCTTCGATTCAATCTCTATCTTCTATACTTAGCTTCTTTACCTTCATTGCATCACTTAGTGAGATTGCTTGAGTATCTTATACTTAGTCATGTGGATTAGGGATATGAAGCATGTAGCAAACCACCGAGAGGTGTGCATTGCGTGAGTGTGTGAGTAAACCTTATTTTCTTAGTGTGAAGTTGTAGCAATGCCTGTCTATAGGCCAACGCAATGCTTATCTATGAGTAAAGTCAGCAACAACCAACTGCCCGACAGGGTAAATGATTGGTCGCATTAAGCAATGTAAGCATTGTTCACTAGAGATAGGAATCATCTTTTGTTAGCCAAGTTCATGTGGTTACCTTGTCTTATGCATGCGTCCATCACACCTTTAGAGCTACTTGGGAGAGAGTCTAAAGAAAGAACCTAAGACTCGAGAGAGCTAGGTTAGAATCGATGCTTGGAAGAGCTAGATTAGGTTTGCATAAGCAAGAATGGAGACTTAGGAATAACCTTCGTTTTCCATCACACAGTGTATTCACCCTACGGATAGGATATTGCATGTGTCCAGGAAGTAGGATATGGTGTGATATGCAGCCATCACGTTCATGGGCGAGAGCTCGTGAGCGGGTTATAGGGGTTTAGGCTGGCATAGGCTGCTCGGCACTATCGCATATACACCGCATACATCCTAGATTAGGCTTTAATGTGTGTAGCTTGATCGCATGGCTTGCGTTGACTAAGGTTTCCCTTGCGGTCACTCTTAAGGGTTGTAATGAAGACATCTCCGCAATTTATCTATTTCTCCATTCATTTGTTTCATGTCAGGAGTTGTCATGTCTCTACCTCTCATGCATATTCTCATTACGTTGTCTGTTACTTAGGAGTAGGAGTAAGGTTAACATAGAAACCTCCCATCCAATCTTTTATTCAACCACCGCATGAACATTACCGCATTCACCCAGCTACAAGTCCCTGAGTTCGACCTCGGATCACCCGAGAAACTTGCGTTCGCATTATACTTGGCGTGAGCACAAGAAAACTTGTCACAAGATGCATGGTCATCTTATGCATTTATTAATGCATAGTAATTCCAACACATGACCATCGACGCATGATAATCAATGCACACCTTAAGAATATCCATCACATATTGTGTCCAAGGGATTTTAGTTGTCGAGTGATTGACATCTAATTTGTCGTCATCAGCTACTAAAAGCAAGACAAAAATTGCAAAAAAAAAAAAAAAATGTTTCCATTGTAACGTCGACGGGCATTGGAAACACAATTTCCCTAAGTATCTTGCAAAGAAGAAAGGTGAGAAAACAAATCAAGGTAAATTTAATTTACTTGTAATAGAAATATGTTTAGTGGAAAGTTCTCACTTAACTGGATACTAGATTCAAGAGCCGCTAATCATATTTGCACTTTCTTTTAGGAAACTAGTTCCTAGAAGTAGCTATCAGAAAACGAAATTACTTTCAAGGTAGAAACAAGTGAAGTCATTTCAGCAGAAGTAGTGGAAGACATCAAGTTATGTTTTGGAGATTCCTACATTTTACTAGAAAATGTATATTATGTACCTAAAATGAAAAGGAACTTAATCTTTATATCTTGTTTCTTGGAACAAATGTTTAAAGTCACTTTTGACATAAATGAAGTGTTCATTAGTTCAAAAGGTGTTCAAATGTGTATAGTTAAACTTGAAAATAACTTGTATGTGTTAAAATCAACTGAGGAAGAAGTCATTTTAAATATAGAGATGTTTAAAACAGTAGACACTCAAAATAAGAAAAGAAAGATTTCTCCTAACGCATATCTTTGGCACTTAAAACTTGGTCACATAAATCTCAATAGAATTGGGAGATTTGTAAGAAAATAGTCATCTAAATCAGTTAGAAGACAGATCTTTACCTCCATGTGAATCATGTCTTGCAGAAAAATGATTAAAAGATATTTTTTAAGAAAAAAGTCTTAGAGCTAAAGAACTGTTAGAACTTATGCATTCAGACCTTTATGGTCCGATGAATGTTAAAGCTCGAGGAGGATCTGAATATTATGTTAGTTTTATTGATGATTATTCCAGATTTGGCTAATGTTTACCTAATACATCATAAGTCTGAGACTCTTGAAAAGTTCAAAGAGTATAAGACGGAGGTTGAAAACCTATTAGGTAAAAGGATAAAAGCCCTTTGATCAGATCGGAGTGATGAGTATATGGATTTACAGTTCCAGAACTATTTAGTAGAACATGGAATTCAATCCCAACTTACAGCACCTGGTACACCACAATAGAATGGTGTAGCAGAAAGGAGAAATCAAACCTTATTAGACATGGTTCGTTCAATGATGAGTTATGCCCAATTACCTCAGTCCTTGTAGAGGTATGTAGTACAATCTGCCGTACATATACTGAACATTTTTCATTTAAATAAGTGTTTTAGAAATACGTATGAGTTATGGAGAGGATGTAAAGGTGGTTTACGTCATTTCAGAATTTGGGGATGCCCGACACATGTGTTGGTGTAAAACCCTACGAAGTTGAAATGAAGTTAAAAAGATATGCCTATTTGTAGGATACCCTAAAGAAACAAAAGATGGTCTATTTTATGATCCTCAAGAAGATATAGTATTTTGTCTAGAGCTAAGTAGGTGTCGTTAGTTCTACCTAACCCGAAACAAACAATATTTATAAAGTTCGAACAGCAACCTAACTAGCTCGAAGTTAAAGTGGAAGTAAGAGGTCGATACACTGGGAAATGTTATTTAATCCTTTCTTTAATCAGGCTTAACTATGAAAGCTATAAAATGGGGGGGTTATTAAAACAAGAAACATGCTAAAAATAAGAAGATAATGTATAGTTGTAACCAAGTTTAGAACAATCTTGCTTCTAATCGAAGTTAGACGTTCATTGCAATTCTTATCATTGAATTCTTTAAATTTAATTCACAATTGGATTAAGCACGCAACTACTTACTTAATCTAGATTAAACTAGACTCTACAAATGCGAACAATTAGCATAACCTAGTCAAGAAAGCGTCCTAATCAACAATTAAGGTAGGATAGCCCTCAATCTATCTACATGCTTCTATCTCTATTGGGTTCCTTAGTGGTCATATAGAAGAGAAAACACGTGCATTAAGTTCTAGAATTCAACTGCGTCGATTAATTGTTAAGATTGCTTACTCATTTAACCGAATTTTCTCCAAATCTAGTCATTAGTGCGTCCTAGGTTAGTCAGTCATTCAACACACAATTACTATTGCCTCTTAGAGATCTTGGCTACACATTCTATTGAACACATTAAAAACAACGTATTCAATCATGAGTGAATGTGAAAAAACCAAGCATCTAGGCTAAATATGCTCAAGATATAGATCATTCAACATGCTTCAAGAATCAAAATCAGATTCAAAAATGCTCAAATTCAGATTGCTAATGATAAAGAAAAGTAGAAAACTCAAAAGAATTTCCAAGAACTCTTGAAATAGAAATAAGATTGAATTAATTCAAAAATCCTTAGACAAATTCATTAATTATTACAAGTTATTGATTACAAATAAAAAAGAAATCAAAATCTAACCTAGTTAAGAAACAAAATTACCTTAGAGACAAAATGATACAGAGAGAAATTCCAACCTCCATCGGAATCGTGCTTCCTCCCTAGAAATGGGTTTTTCCTTTATGAAGTTTCTCTTAAAAAAATGATTTCTCCAAATGATATCCTCTCTTTGCTGAAGAACTAAACCAAAATTTATACCAGCAGCAAAGTGTCGTGAAGGGCGAGGATGAATCGCATCAACATCCAGAAAAAAGAACGAATGTATCAAGTTTTCTGTTTCATACTCGATCCTCGATGCACATTGGTACTTTACATGATGCTCGACGCTAGATGGCCTTTTACTTGATAGCTTTTACTCGATTAAATTTGATGATAGTCGATGAATAAAAAGGAACTTGATAATACCCAATGACTCAATAGTTGATTACTCCATCACCCTTATTTGATTATACACGATGCTAAATACTCGATGCTCAATTATTCAATAGCCTGACTTGATGGTATTTTGGATATTTACTCGATTCTCTTCAATTTGTTGATTTTCTTGGTTATTTTGAATATTTTTGGCACAATTTTCTCTTAATGACTCCTAAATGCCTGGGGACCGTTTTACCTACAAAATTAGCATTTAAAGCAAATAATCAACATAATTTTGGAGAATTAACATAGAAAATATACATCTTTGAAATACCTAATAGTAGGATACCCTAAAGAAATAAAAGATGGTATATTTTATGATCCTCAATAAAATAAAGCATTTTTAATGACAAATGCTACATTCTTTGAAGAAGATCACATAAGAAATCATCAACCTCACAATAAACTAGTATTAGAGAAAATGTCCAAAGAATCTACATATAAATCAACAAAAGTTGTTGATCAAACTAGTCCTTTGACAAGAGTTATTACTCCATCACATCCTTCTCATGAGTTGAGAATGCCTCGGCGTAGTGGCAGGACCGTTCAACAGCCTGACCGCTATATGGGTTTAACAGATACTCATGTCATCATACCTGATGATGGCTTAGAGGATCCATTGACCTTTAAACAGTCAATGGAAGTTGTAGATAGAGATCAATGGATAAAAGCCATGGACCTAGAAATGGAGTTGATGTACTTCAATTCTATCTGAGAACTTGCAGATCAACCAGATGGGGTAAAACCTATTGGTTGCAAGTGGATTTACAAAAGAAAGCGAGATCAAACTAGCAAGGTACAAACCATAAAGCCAAACTCATGGCAAAATGTTTTACCCAAAGAGAGGGGGTAGACTATGAAGTAACCTTCTCTCATGTTGCCATGATTAAATATATTATACTTTTATCCATTGCTACTTTCTATGACTATGAAATCTAGCAAATGGATATCAAGACAGCCTTTTTCAATGGTCATCTTGACGAAAGTTTTTACATGTCTCAACCAGAAGGGATTATTGAATAGGGTCAGGAGCAAAAAATTTGCAAGCTAAATACATCCATTTATGGATTAAAACATGCATCTCGGTCCTGGAATATAAGGTTTGACATTACGATCAAATGTTATGGCTTTTAACAGAATCTTGACAAACCTTGTACAAGAAGATAGTCAACAATACTGTAGCTTTCTTGGTCCTATATGTTGATGATATTCTGCTCATTGGGAATGAGACAGGATTCCTTGCTGACGTAAAGAGATCGTTAGCATTGCAATTTCAAATGAAATATTTGGGAGATGCCCAATATTTTCTTAGAATCCAAATTGTCCGGAATCGCATGAACAAAACACTAGCACTATCTCAACCATCTTATACTAACAAAATGTTGTCAAGATATAACATGCAAAATTCCAAAAATGGTATGCTACCTTTTAGACACGAAATTCATTTGTCTAAGGAACAGTGTACTAAGACACCTCAAGAAGTTGAGGAAGTGAAAAGAATTTCTTATGCCTCAACAGTCGACAGCTTGATGAATACTATGTTTGATATGTACACATCCTGGCATTTTCTTTACAGTTGGAATCATCAACAGGTTTCAGTCTAACTTTGAACATAACTATTGGACTACTGTTAAGAACATCCTCAAGTATCTTTAGAGAACGAGGGACTATATGCCCGTGTTTGGTCCTAATGATTTAATCCTTACGGGATACATTGGTTTTGATTTTCAGACTGATGCAGATTCTAGAAAAATCTACTACAGAATCAGTATTCACTTTAAATGAAGGAGTTATAGCGTGAAAAAGCATTAAATAGAGTTTTATTGTTGATTCCATTATGGAAGCTGAATATATAGTTGCATGTGAAGTAGTTAAAGAAGCAGTGTGGCTAAAAAAATTCCTAATAGATTTGGAAGTGGCTCCAAATATGCATCTGTCGATCACCCTGTAATATGATAATAATGGAGCAGCTGCTAACTCAAAGGAACCTAGGAACCACAAACATGAAAAACACATCGAGCGAAAGTACGATCTCATCAAGGAGATAGTACACAAAGGTGACGTGACAGTCACAAAAATAGCCTCTGAAGATAATCTTGTTGATACATTTACGTAGGTCCTCACGGCTAAAGTTCGAGGGTCACCTGGTTGAACTGGGACTACGAGCTTCATAAATCTAGGGTAAGCGGGAGAAAGTCGAGGGTATATAGATGCCCTAGTTTATTGTATTTTCTCTTTTCTCAACATTGTATATTTGTATATATCTGTAACCCACTTGAGTTTTAGTCCAAGTGGGAGATTGTTGGAAATGTCCTAAAACTCACAGTTCGTAATTTTTTAAACATATTCTATTTATCAAGAAAAGAATTATTGAAATTACATTATGTTATAAAATCTAATAAACAAACCCATAGCTATTGTATGAATACTTTAACTTTATGTAAAGACACAAAAGAGGATCAAGTTATAGTATATAGCCTAAAAGGTCTATAAGTATATGGATAAGATTGGGTACCTCGTCTTAAGGAAACTATGGATGTGGCCCACTTTGTATACTGATACAAACAATGTGATCCTAAAATTATTTGTGTGGAGACATGCAAGTGGAGGCATCCAATGCAAAAGATGTTTGCATAAGACCGGACCATGAAATAGTCATTTTTCTTTATAATGACCGTTTACTGTTAAAACTAATTATTTCAATTCGATGACCTAGGGTAACTCGATCTTAATCCTTACCTAACTATGAACTCCTGTTAATTCGGAATTATTCTTTGATCAACATAGGTGAGGGTAGTCCAACAGCACTACTCATTAAGCCTCCCATTTTGGGGATAAGACTGGATAGATAGCTAGGGACATAGTCCTACGAGATAGAATTCACTCCTACTCAACACGACCCTTATGTCTTTTCCTCACTCTCTAGTCGATTCCTTGGAGCTTCTTCTACGGCAGCCCTACCTTGAAAACTAGACTCTCAGAGATTTCAGGTGGCTTTTGAATCACTCCAAACGCACAAGTATTCTAAGAGATATCCTCGTCTCAAGTTGATGCTACTTCCAGACTTCAATGTCGGACAGCATCTCCTCCTCTTGGGACTTCATGATCAACGCGTAGTTATTTCCGAAACTACTCTTAAAAACTTTTCCTACTGTATTTCAAGGGGGTTTTGGATTATGTAATCAAAAGAAGGCTTGTGGTGGTATTTATAGGTTTAAGAAAATGATCCTTCTCATCTTTACCAAGCATCCAATGCAAGACACCTTCTACTCTTGAAGTGTTTGCACCATGTTTTTCCACCACCTACTCCCTTGACATTTACCTACTTCCATGCCACATACCTACTTGAGTTGTCCTCTACATGCATAAGACTTCCTTCGCATGTAACTTAATTCGTCCAGCTTCTACTAACTCAAGCTACAATTTTCTCTCGGCATAGCCATTTGTCCTGATGAGCTCACCAATCTTGCATAACGCAGGCCTCAGGACCGCTCCATCGTTTAGTTCCTGCATCTATCGCTTAGCTCCAGTGGCCCATTGTGTAGCTCAATCGTTTAGAAAACAATCTCAATCTCAACGATCTTGTGCATAGACTATCGTTTAGTTACCGCGCCCATCGTTTACCTTCATCGTTTAGTGCCGACTTCTTGTCTTCTAACGCATTCGCCCATCACTTAGCGTCATCGCCCACCGCCTATGTCTATCGCCCAACGCCCATCGCTTAGTATTCTGCCTATCATGTAGCGCGTGCACTCATCATCTAACACAGCATGGGTATCGTCTAGCGCCCACTCCCATCGTGTAGCGCCATCGTATAGTCCATCACTTAACGCTTAACGCTATCGTATAGTGCTATCGCCTAGGTTCCGCACTTATCGTCTAGCGCTTACACTGATCGTGTAGTACTTTGCCTATCGTATAGCCCGATTGTCTAGCTCATCACTCTTTATTGTTTAACACCGCGCGTTTACTATACGATCGCCTACCTCATCGTTTAGCTCCCCGTATTGCTACACGATCGTCCAGTGCCCACCTACACAATCGCTTACCTCATGATGTAGTTCCTCTCAGTTACTATATAATCGTCTACCTCATCGTGTAGTGCTGCTCCTTTGCTACACAATCGTCTACATCATCATGTAGCGCTGCTCATTTGCTACACGATTGTCTGTCCAACGCCTTGCGCTCACATTTCGCTCCTTCCGCTCTTGTTCATGCATTCTCAACACATTTCGCCTCTTGCCAACAATTCGGCCAACATGTGTCCACCCTTACAAACACATGGTTGCCTTTCTTCTCATCTTATATGTTAATGTCTCCTAACACTCAACACATGGGTCCTTTTTTACTTTACACATAGCCAAATTTCACCAATTAAGGCATAACTCAAAACTACTCAAGGAAAATCTATTCAACACTTAGATATTTTCTTCTCTTCAACATAGGATTTAACTTTCACTTAGTTAATTCCTTTTATCATCTACTTGAGTATGAAAAATGGAAATCCAGGTTTCACATAAGCAGATGCATATTTAGAATGAATTCCAAATCATTCAAGAACATTTTAAACCATACTGCTTTTTTTGTTGCTTCACATGCAGCTACATACTTTGCTTCCATGGTGGAGCCAACAACACAACTTTGTTTTATACTCCTCCATTTAGTGTGAATACTGATCCCGATGTAGATTTCTTGGAATCTAGATCGTTTGAAAATCAGAATCAGTGTATTTTGTAAAGATCAGATCCTTAGCTCCATACACGAGCCTATAGTTCCTCGTTTCCGAAGATACTTGAGGATGTTCTTAACGGCTGTCTGGTGATTACATCCAATATATTCAAGTGCAATGTACATGTTCAATAATAACTTTATTAAATAAGCCTCAACAAAAAAAATTATTGTAGAATAGAATAACTTTAAATATTACAAACTCCAAGTTTTAGGACATATAACGTAACAGTTAAAGCGTCTTTACTACTTTAGTTTGTTCTTTTCTCCTAGTGTTTTTCGTTTAAAGGATTATGTGTATTTGGTTTACCCATGCTCATTTTATGAGGCTTTGCCCATTGTAGGATCTCGAACTAACTCGACGGTTAGGACATACAACCCAATAGTTTTCTTATACTGACTCTAATCGACTTGACCCAGCAAACTCATGATATGTAGGATCTGTGTAATGGTTTATGTCATAAACACTTTCTGCAGAAGCTACAGCCATTTAGACCTCAAGCCAACACTCACATAGCCAAGGCCAAGGAGCATCACTTGGCCAAGAGACATGAGACATTTCAACCTGACTTACAATCCTTCTGAGATATATCTTCATCCTTCTCATCCTTTTCTAGGTTATGACTCAAGGTAGTTCATTCTCTTATTCTTTTTGGATTCCTGTTTGTAGGTTCTATTGAAACTTTTCTCCACAAACAACACGAACTATTGATGCCAAAACATGGATAGGGGAAATGCACTTGACCAACTTGTGACATCAACAGTGGATTTTTTAAAAAAGGAGAACATAGCCAACAAAAGAGAAAACTTGCATACCAATGTGGTGCTTGCCACACATACTCCAATGCTTAAGTCAAGGAGTGAAAATGTGTGAAAGAGAATTTGATCATAAGATTCAAGTTCCCTCATATGAACCTATACTCATGTATTTATATAGGCGATTGACCTAGGTTATTTCATTAAGTTCCATATCGCAATCACTTTAGGATAATAATATAACCTATCGGGTCAAGGTGTGTGTCTGGTTTCATGTTTTGCTAGGGTTAGCCTCGCTAGACCTTAGGACGAGCACCTATCTCAAGTCTATTTTAGTCTTAGGGCAATGCTTTGGCTCGAGCCATGCATGGGACATGCCCCTGTTAACTATTTTATTGGGGTCGTCCTCGAACTAGTTCTTGGCCGAGGCCAAGGTCAAGCACATATATTTGGGCTTTGACATGAACTAACCCTCTCTCTAGGCTCTTGGGGCCATGAAGTTATTTTTGGCCCAAACCTTGTTATTTTCTCGACCTTGTTTTATGTCGATTATACCCTTCAATCCAAAATTATCCATAACAAGACATAATAAATTATTGTCTATTGATCCCAACATTAATATCCCTAAAAAATATAATTCACGTTTTTCGAAGAAGTATCAAACCTCTCTAGAGAAGAATGTTGGGTATGTTTTTAAATTAAAATATGGACCACATCTACATTCATTGTAAGGTAGCAAAATTCCTTAGAGATAGATCATAACTAATTATTCAAGAAACCAGTATGGTCATCACCTACATATCGACAATTTATTTGAATCTTTATGTATAAACAACCAAAAATCTCACAGACGGTTCTTTGTTCAATTTGTCTGTTGCCAGTTGCTAGACATCATTGTTGGAGTGAAGTGAAACAATTGTTCATTTTCTAACACACATCGTTGTAGCCAGCAGCTTTGGGAAGATGTTATTAACAATCTAGTTTCCTTCCAAGTTACGATACTTCTTCTATTGCGCTAAACTTCTTGCATGTTTCTTACATACACTTGTTTCTTAATGAAGTATCCTTTATCTAAAAAAGTAATTCTAAATATAAATAAAAATTATAATAAAATCTATGATTAAGATTGGAAGTAAAAACAAACTCAATTATTAATTAAAATAATATCTATTGATATCGATATATCTATCATCTGTAAAGTTTAAAATCTAGATATTAATATTGACTTCATAATTCTATTTATTTATGTTATTATGTTTCATTGTCTCTAAATCAAGATGAATTTTAGAGGCCAATAAATAAAACTTGTAACATGTAATATAATAGCATAAACTATCTTGATGTGAACAAAGCTCAAGCAACAAATTTCGAAGTGAGATAGCTCAAAGGTATATTGAACATTAACCCCCTTGTAGGGTTAGAGGTTAAAAGTAATTCACATCTATTTCTACTACTTAACATATTATGGTTCTGGCTTTTTTTCATTTTTTTTTCAAATGAGATAACTCGAAAGCAATTGGTATTTAACCTCTGTAAGAGATTCAAATCTTTATTACCTACATCATCATGCTGAATAAAAAGAAAAGAAGTAGTAGAAATAGATTCTACTTTATTTAATTATTCTATGAAACATATATGTTTACATTTCAGCCCTCTTGAGGAGCATGAACCACTAGTCCTTGTATATTAGTAAATAGTCGAACTCGACCATGTTGAAGATCTAGTGTAACTGGTGTTCCTGCCAACAATATGACTATGTGGAAGTTAGGATGTTCTTTCTTGATGATATTTGCTACCGTGTTTGCATCCACGAAGTTCAGTGCTGGCCATGATCGGACTATTTTTAAACATTTGCAAAAATAATTTAATTAATTAAGATTAAAAGCATATTTAGAGAGGAAAATGAACTCAACTAAAATATTGTAGAAGATATACTCACGAGGATTGGACGACATCTTGAGATTGTGATCTTTATATTTGTTAGAAGTTGAGTGTGGGATGTGCTTTCTTGTTCATTGAGTAGCTATATTTATAGCTAATTTGGTCATGTTGCTCTCTATAAAATAAACAAATAAATTGTGTTGTGTTGATTCCATTGAATTAATAAATAAATGAAATTGGAAGAAATGACTATCTATATACGTGCTTTGAAATAATTTGTTTTTGTCTTTGTGATGTGGAAATGAAAATACAAAGATACATATTATTTTGTATTTGTTACTTGGTTTGTTGGCAAGAGTTCTCAACACTAACCTCACAAAAAGTACATTATATTTGATTGATAGACATAGACAAAGTAAAAAATCATAAAATATGGATAAACAATGTAGTACAAAAGTTAGAAAAGAATAAAACAAACTTTAAGATTGGTTGGAGAATAAAATTACGTTTATGTTACAAAAAGGTTGGGATGTAAGGTATTATTCTTTCTAGATTAGATTTAAAATTAGAATATATATTAAAAAAATTGGCCTTTCTAAAATTGTTGAAGTGAATTTTCAAAAGTAGAAAAATACGGGAAATTATTTCTACGTAATAACAAAATTTTAATCTTCTTTGATAAAGGCTGATAGAAGTCCATCAATGTCTTGTTGGAATAAACGCTATATTTTTCAGATCAATTATCCCACTTTGTGTGAATCTAATAGAATACTAATTAACTAACAACAATAATAATAACACAAACAACTTTAACATGGAAAAACCTCCTCAATGTGAGGAGTAAAAAACCATAGACCGATGTCAAAATCTTCACTATAATCAATAATGGGTTACAACGAGTTCTCCTTGGTCACAACTTGAGGCATACACAGTAAATATCTCAAGATTAACAATCTTGGCAACAAATTGAGAAGAATAATATTAGAAACGTCTCACTTGAAGTGGCAATTAATTACCCACGGTATCTTACTATAGGCAGCTCCAAATAAAATCTCCATCGTCCAGATTGAAGACCCTCGTATCAAGAACACGCTGTCAAAATTTCAGCTCGATCGGACCACGGATCAATCCCCAAATGGTTGAAAAACTTTGCTAGTCGTAATGCCAAAAACTATAATTTTCTTCTGCCATTTTAATCTCTCAGTCTGCGTAATACCATCACAAAAACGGCGGCTGTAAGGTTATTTAAAAAAAACTTATTTAGCCCTAATGGACCTTAAGCCTTTACAAAGTAAATAACCCAACATGTCTATCAGTGATAGAAACTGATAGACGCTAATAAACATGGATAGAAGTCTATTAATGTATATTAATATTTTTTTTTCTTTGCTATTTCTATTTTTTTTTTTTTTTTATCTGTGAAAATTTCTGTTTAATTAAACATGGTCATTTATTTAGTTTCTTCTAAAGAAAAATTCGAGTCCATTATTCTAGATTCATCAATCATTTTGCCTCTTCACTCGGTTATATTTAACTACAGTTTGCCTCAAACAAACTCTTCTCTTTTTTTTTTTCCATATATATATATATACACACGCATATATATATAATATATATACATATCTAATATATACATACATATTTTTGGTTGCATGATTAGAATGGTCTGTTGAAAGATGAGTGAATCAAAGATGTATTCAAGTATTGCTTATAAAATAAAATTTATTATGGATTGGTGTTGTTGCCAACTGATCGATCCTTCTAACCTTCAAAATGAGTTTGTAAACCACATTGCAAAGGCGAATGGACCTACTCCTACATACATTAGGGTTTTTTTTACTTCAACAGGCAATAAGGGCGTTTTGTTGGGAATGAATTTAATCATGTTAATACATTTGCAAAAATAGGATTCTAATACTCAAACTAATAGCTTGAAAAATAAAGACAAAGATGCATAAATTTTCATGGTGTTATTCTACACAATCACTAAATATATAAGTCAATAAATATTAAACACATTATTATTCTCGAAATTGAAAATTAATTTATTATTTTCTATCATTTTCTTACAATGATTTGCATCTTTCTTAATTACAAGAGTTGAGTTCTTAGTCAAATTTCAGAAACAAAAACAAATGGTTAAAAACTATTATTTTAGCGCTCATTTGGTTATTATTTAATTTTTGGACTTTAGTTTCTATTACTTTTCAATTTCTTATGATGGTTTTCATCTGTTTTAAGTAACAAAATTCTAATTTTTAGAAAAATTTCAAAAATAAAAACACATTTTAAAAACTACTTTTTTTAGTTTTCAAAACTTAGCTTGGTCTTAAAACATTAGTAGAATGTAATAAAACAAGAAATTTTGAGGTGGAATGAATGTTTATGTCTTAAATAATTTCAAAATCAAAAGGCCAAAAAAATGAAATGGCTACCAGGTCATAGTTTTTGTTTTTAATATTTAAAGATTATGTTTAGAAACACCTCTTACACCCCTAATCTTTTGCTTAGTTATATAATTTCAACCAATGTTTTAAAAAGAAATCAAGCCAGGTTTTGAAAAGTAATAAACTAGTTTTTTAAACTTTTTTTTATTTTTTAAAGTTAATGAAAATCATGGTAGGAAATTGAGAGGAAATAGATTTAGTTTTTAATACTTAAAACCCAAAAATCAAATGGTTACTAAAAAGAGTCATACTACCATAGTACACTACAAGAAAAAAAGGATCTCCCAACACCTAAAACCGCCATTGGGAGACCGATCCTTGGGAGATAGGATTTATCCCGACGACGTAAGAGAAGCGTCAGGAGATAGAACTAACTCCTGATACCATATACTAGTTGTCAAAAGATTGGGACAATCTCCTGACGGTACGCCACTGCCTAAGAACTCCTGACGGGCTATTTATTACCGACGGATCTCCCAACGACTATCGTTCATTGTTGGAGATCTAGTATATAATCTCAGATCCCCTTCTTCTTCTTCAAATCTTAGTAGCCCACCGATAACAGATCCCCTTCTTCTTAGTCGTCCGTTCGCCAATCGTTTGCTGTGCGCCTGCCTCATGTCGGACACCTCACACCCATGCATGCACCTCACGTTGATTATTGGCCACGATAGATCTACCCGTTCACCGCTGTTGTTGAGCTCGCCGTCGACCAACTCCGCCACCCATTCGACTAGCCTAGCTTCACCGCCCGTTCGACCTGCTCCACAGCCGCTAGTAAGTACTTCATTCAACGTTTTGTTTATTGAATATACGTATTGTGATTGAAACTTTGCTCTGATTGTTTTTGTGGCATAATCGCAAAACCAAAATCCAATATTTGTTTTGTTATTGTTTTGAATATACATATTAATTTTGTTGTTGTTATTGTTATTGAATATACATATTAATTTTATTATTGTTATTGTTATTGAATATACATATTATGATTGAATATTTGCTTTGATTGTTTTGGGAGTTTGAATATGGTGGGAGGTTATTGGCAGAGGTAGCACCACTAGTTGGAGGAAAAATTATGGTGCATTGTTGTATTTTAAAATTGAATTGAAAATGTTATGATGCGTTTTGATCACAACAAGTTTAACATAGAGTACAAAGGTCGTAGGGAATTTGAATGTTTATGAATGTTTGAACATGTTGTGGGGGGTGAGTAGAGTTTAGTTTAAATTATTTTAGGGGGGAAAGTTTGAGTTTTTTATGTATTTGTTCTTGTTTATGAAGGTTGAATGGTGTGGGGGTAGGTAGGGAGTTGAATTTGTAGGTTTTTATGTGTTTTTTTTTATGTTTATGTGTGTCAAGAATGTCGTGAGATAGGTAGAGTAAGGTTATACTCGTTTTGTCATTGAACTTCGAATTTTTGTGTGTTTATGGGTGTTTTTTAATGTTTGAACATGTTCTGGGGGATGGGTCAAGTTTGGTTTAGATTGTTTTGGGGGAAAAGTTTGAGTTTTTTGTGTGTTCAATTGGTGTTTATGAAGTTTGAATGTTGTGAGTGTGGGTAGAGTTCGATTATCATTTTTTTGGAGTTGAACTTGTAGGTTTTTGTGTGTTTTTTTATGTTTATGAGCATGGGGAATTTAGTGGAGGTGGGTAGAGTTCGGTTATACTCATTTTTTCATTGAACTTGGAATTTTTATATGTTTATGGATGTTTATGGATGTCTATGACTGTTTGAATATGTTGTGGGGGGGAGGGTTGAGTTTAGTGACACTCGTTTTGGAGTTGAACTTGGAGTTTTTTGTTTGTTTCTAAAAGTTTATGTCATTTGAATGTTTTTTTTTTTTTTTTGTTGTAGGATGCTATTCAGAGATGAGATTAGACAATTATTGAAGATGCGATGTTCCAGATGTTGTTTTCTTTTTTGCATTTCGGAAGACATATTTCTTGATATTGTTTTCATCTTATTTCTTTCATATATTTCTGAAGACAAATTTCTTTTATAAACTATCTTGTAACTTTTCTTTTATTTGTTATAGTATGGACTTTGTTTTATTTGTTTTATTCATTATGTGAATCTGTTTAAGTTGGTTAATGATGCTTTAGAGGTTATTTAGATAATATTTAAAAAATTACAAATTACAAATTAAAAAATTTAAAAGCCAATATTCAACCAGTGAAGGAATCCCCCCCCCCCAACACATATAATTGGGCCATTGGGAGTTCCCCTAACTCCCGACGAGCGGCATAGCCCGTCAGGAGTTTTGGAATTCCCGACGCACTAATGGGTCGTTGGGAGTTCTTAGAACTCCTGACACCTAGAAGAGCCAGTCGGGAGTTCCCTTAACTCCCGACGATGTATACTACCGTTGGGAGTTCCCGTAAATTCTGACGACCTACGTTTTGCGTCAGGAGTTCATGAACAACTCCTGACATCCCAACTCTCGACGGATTTTTTCCGACCAAACTCTCGACGATAAGTTCGTCATTGAGAGAGGATCTCCCGACGCGTTTTCCACCATTTTCCATTAATTTTAAGCTTCAGGAGAAGTGTGATTTCTTGTAATGATAGTTAATAAACTTTTCTTTTCTCAAAATAATAAGAAAAAGAAGTTATATTTGTAACTATTTCTTCTACATATAAAAAATACATATTTATATGAGAAATTTTCATAGATAGAAAAAAAGTCAAATTTTTTAATAAAAATAACAACAAAAAAACGCTGATAGACACTAATAGATTTTTATTAGCGTCTATTAGTGATAGACTTTTATTCAATTATAAAATTATGTCATACTTTCTGGTGATTTCATTGATTATCTGTAATTAGTAAATTCCATTATTGCTCATTAATAAATTAATTCAAGCCGGTTATCAAAGTGGATGTAGACCAAACTGGTCGAACCACTATATATCTTGGTGTTCTTTACTGCTTTCGATTTATTTCTGTTGATTGTTTGTGTTCTGTTTGGTCATCTAAGTTAGGTTCAGAAACTCTCACAAGTGGTATCAGAGCTCCAGTTGATCCAAGGAGCGTGTGTGTTAGTATGTGCTGGCATATTCTTTGTTCGGGGATTTTTTGTTGGAATTAATTTAACAGATGGCTTCGATGTCTACATGGTTCAAAGTTGTTAAATTCGATGGGAAAGGTGATTTCGGGATATGGAGGAAAAAGATTAGGGCTATTCTGGTACAACAAAAGGTAGCCAAAATCTTAGACGAAGTTAACCTTCCACCAACAATTACAGAAGTTGAAAAAAGAGATATGGATGAGATGGCCTATTTGACGATAATTCTGTATATGTCAGATGGAGTGCTTAGGCTAGTAGATGAAGCCACTACTATAGCGGAGTTGTGGAAGAAACTGGAAAGCCTTTATTTGACTAAGTCCTTGCCAAATAAATTATATCTAAAGGAGAAATTCTTTGGATATAAGATGGACTCAAGTAAAGGCTTAAAAGAGAACCTAGATGAATTCCAGAAGATTATAGTTGATCTCAATAACATCGGTGAGAAGATGTCAAATGAAAATCAAGCAGTTATTCTTCTGATCTTTGCCATAATCGTATCGAGAAGTTAAGGCAGCTATTAAATATGGATGGGATTCATTGTCCATGGATATAGTGTTCAATGCCTTGAGAACGAGAAATCTCGAGATTAAAAAGGAACGCAAGGATGGAGAGTTACTCATGGCCAGAAGCAAAAATGAGAAAAAGAACGAAAAAGGAAAAGAGTCGAGATCCAGGTCGAAATCAAAGGGAAAAAGCAAAAAGTGTTTCCTATGTCATAAAGAAGGACACTTTAGAAAAAAATTGTCTTTTGAATAAGAGCAAGAAAGCATCAAGTAGCAAGTATACAAGGAATTCTAGTGCAGCAAATATTACTGATTGGTATGATTCAACAAAGGTTTTGATGGTATCCAACAGAGACATTCAGAATGCTTGGATCATGGAATCAGGGTGCACGTTTCACATGACTCCTAATCGGGATTTCTTGATTGACTTTTTGGAAAATGATGGGGGATCAGTTCTGCTTGGTGATAATGGTGCTTGTAATGTAAAAGGAATTGGGTCAGTTCGAATTGCAAAATATGATTGTATGATCAGAATTCTTACAAATATAAGGTATGTTCCAGAACTCAAACGAAATCTAATTTCTCTAGGCAGATTAGATAGAACAAGTTATTCCTATAAATCTGAGAATAGAGTTCTGAAGGTTATCAAGGGTTCTTTGGTTAAGTTGAAGGGGACCTTGAGGAATGGTCTTTATGTGTTGGAGGGTACTGTAATTTCAGGTAGTGTTGCTGTTGCATTTGAGAAAGAAACAGATAAATCTATGTTATGGCATAACAGGCTAGCTCATGTCAGTGAAAGAGATCTTCAAGCTCTTTCAGAATAAGGTTTGCTTGGAAAAGTTAAAGACATTGAACTCCCATTTTGTGAACATTGCGTAATGGGAAAGTCTACCAGAGTGAAGTTTGGGAAAGGGAAGCATTCTACCAAAGGAATTTTGAATTATGTTCATTCAGATTTGTGGGGTCCTACACAGGTACCTTCTATGGGAGGTTCGAGATACATTATGTCAATCATTGATGACTTTTCAAGAAAGGTGTGGATGTATCCGCCGAAACAGAAGGATGAAGCTTTTGAAAAATTTCTTGAATGGAAAAAGCAGGTTAAGAACCAAACGGGTAGAAAGGTAAAGTATCTGAGGATAGACAATGGTTTAAAATTTGTGAATCATAAATTTGATAAATTTTGCAAATCTGAGGGAATTACGAGGCATTTCACTATTACGTAAACTCCTGGTTTAGTTGAGAGGTTCAAAAAAACAATTATGGATCGTACAAGATGTCTCTTGGCAAATGCTTCATTACCCTTGAAATTTTGGGGGGAAGTTGTCCAAACAGCCTATTATCTTATTAATAGGAGTTCGTCTTCCGCTTTAGACCTAAAGACTCCTCAGGAGATATGGACAGGAAAAGCTCCAAGCTTGGATCATCTTAGAGTGTTTGGATGTTCAGCTTATGCTCATGTTAAGGAAGGGAAGCTGAATAAGAGGGCACTGAAATGTATGTTTATTGGCTATCCTTAGGGTATTAAAGGATATAAACTTTGGTGCTTGGAAGAGGGCAAAAATAAATGCATTATCAGCAGAGATGTGACCTTTAATGAAACAGAGATGTCATTTTGTGTCAAAGAGCAGCAGAAACAACAAACAGTTGATCAGGTTGAGGTAGAGGTTAGAATTAATTCTAAAGCATAACCATCAGTTAGTTCAGGTGATTCTAATGATCAGTCATCCAGTTCTTATGGTAGACAACCTAAACTGCAGAGAACTTTGATTGATGAGAGAGCTTTTGGTGAAGCAAGCTCAAGTGGCAGTGACCTACAGAACTATCAGCTTACACGTGACAGACCTCAGCGGGTGAGGCAAGCTCTTCCGAGGTATGGTTATGCTGATTTAGTTGCTTATGCTCTTACTTGTGTAGTTGACAGTATTGAAGCAGAGCCTCTTACTTTTGAGGAGGCTATTGTATCCGATTCGAAGGAACTGTGGAAGGATGCTATGGAAGCAGAGTTGTTCTCGTTGCAGAATAATCAGACATGGTCATTGGTTCCAAAGCCTCCTAATCAGAAACTCATTCAGTCAAAGTGGATTTATAAAATCAAGCCAAGTACAGGAGGTGACAGCAAGCCTAGGTATAAGGCTAGACTGGTAGCCAAGGTTGCCAACGAAAGCAGCAGATTTGTTCCTAGCGTGGGCTACGGTTCGGTCTGTCGGGTTCGAGCGTGGTCTTACCGGTTTCGTTACGCCATGGTGGCTGCGTCCAACGGTGGTTGGTTCAGGACCCTTGTCAGCGAGAGAGACGCCCGAGTCTACATGTGGATCGCCGGTCAGAGGTGGGTAGCACACTGTTTTGGGTTGTTTTGCAGTGGGTTGTTCTCAATTTTCAGAGGCGACGTTCTGTGCAGATCTCTCTCGGTATCAGTTGAAATTATAGATTGGTGATTTCATTGATTATCTGTAATTTGTAAATTCCTATATTGCTCATTAATAAATTAATTCAAGATGGTTCTCAAAGTAGATGTAGACCAAACTGGTCGAACCACTATATATCCTTGTATTCTTTACTGCTTTCGATTTATTTCTACCGATTGTTTGCATTCTGTTTGGCCATCTACGTTAGGTTCAAAAACTCTCACACTTTCAAATCGTTATATAATATCAAGATTTTAATAATCACATAAATTTAAATTAATAAAGATTAGAAGTCAGTTGCTTTAAATATAAAGTGACATTTAAATACTCCCAAATTTTATAATCGCTGCCAACATGGATGTACTTCAACTGGCATAATGCTCGTACAATCAATTTTGAGGTTAGAAGTTCAATTCCCTCACTGCACACATTAATAACAATACATTTGTCTAAAAAAATATTATTATAATGCCAATTCCCTGGAATTTTTTTAATGATATGTATAATAATATAAGCTTCCATCTATAATGAGTTATGCTAAATGAGTGTTACTCAAAGATAGTTAATATATTAACTTTCTTTAGAGTCGTAAGTTTAAATCTTTATGTTCATTTGTCGAATTAAAAAATAAAATTGCAATTAGTTATATATAGCTTGTAATAATAATTTCTATAATTTAAAATTATAAAATCAAAAGGTAATATTCGTAGAGTGGATCGTCGAAGTTGGAAACTTAAAGTAATGGCTTAATTGTGAAAGAATTGTCAAATCAAGCATAACTCGATTGATATTCGAATGTATTAAAAAATACGAGATCTATAGTTTGAATTCACCTAGCACCATTTGTACTAAATAAAGATTGTGAAAGAATTTTGAAATTATCTATTTGGTAAGATGTGAAATTATATATCTTTGGTATATATTCTTCTATTAAAAGAGTAGATACTTAGAGAGAAAAAAAAAAGGAAACGAAAAGAAAAGAAGCCCTAGAATGAAAAATTGAAGTGAACCATGTATAAATATGTGTTAAATATTTATTGTTTACGCTTTCTTGTTTTCTTTTTTTTTCGGTTACATAACAAGTTAGTATCAGAGCAGAGTTGTTAGGGCTTTAAATTTAACACATGTTTGACGAACAAAGATGTCTTCTGTGAACGTGAGAGTCGATAAATTCACAAGATAGAATAATTTTAGTCTATTACAGATCAAGATGTCATCTCTATTAAAGTAGCACAGGTTGTGGGAGCTAGTGTCTAGTAAATCAAAGAAGGCAAGCATGGACGACGAAGAATCAGAGTCTAAAGGAGGAGGCTCATTCGACCAATATCTCATGTATGGCTAAGGAAGTCATCATCAAAGTCCTAGATAAAGAAACTGCCACTATTCTAAAAGGGAGGTGGGGATATAGTTTTTGTATCTTTTATAATCTCATAAATTATTATTTATTTGTTCAAATAAGTAATTATATTAATTTTCGTAGATTAATATCAATAAATTAATTAATTAATTAACTATATTCAAAATATAGTAATATAGTAGAAAAACAAAAAGAATTGGCAAAGTGAATACCGACGATTTGGAAAGAATAAAGAAAATTCTTGTTATCTGGGAATAACTTATTCTCAGAAAAAATAATGAAAATTATGTAATAGACATGAAATTAACTTTTTCATCTAAAAAATCCTCCAACTAAATGACTCCTAGAAAATGAAGTGCAGTGGTTTGGTAGTTTGTTTGAGTTGCTTTTAATTTGTTGGTTATCAACTTATTTTGATTAGGTTAAGTTCGAAACAGCTAATGATCCCAAAAAAGAACTCGATTAAAAACCTAATTCAAAACATTGTTTGTCAACTTATTTAGATTATATTAAATTCAAATAAATAAAAATATTTATAAGTTGAATTTCTTTATAGGTTCACTTAAAATTAGTATTAAACCAACATAAATTTATAATCAAATGTCCTAAAAAAGAAAAAAAAACTATCTATTTCACGTTAATTATGGTTTTTGAATCTTTAATTGGTACTTTGTTTCATGTTTGTCTCCAGTTTTTAAAAAAATATTTATAACTTTAGGTAAATAGAAAAATTAAATTAAATACCATTTTGATATTTATATTTTGAATTGCATTCTATTTTTTGACTTAAATTTTCAATTGTCCTTTTATTTTTAAAAAATTTAAAATTTTCTCATCGTCACTTTTAATAAATCTCAAATTGATTCCATAAAATTAATTTTTATTAATCAAAAATTGATTAAATAATAATAATAATTTTCGAGTAAGAAATGATGTTAAGATGCCACCACACAATTTCATCTCCTAAATTCTATTAAAGGACATAAAAATGATATATTAATAAATCTCTTTTTAATCAATTAGCTGGCAGCATATATTCTCAACCTTTTTCATCAAGCATATATAATAAATCTCTTCTATTGTCTTTATATTCCAAAGCTTGTGTAAGGAATCTCTAACATATAAAGCACATACAAATGATATATTAATTGCAGTTATGCTTTTAGAGATTGAAAAGTTTGGTTTTTACCCTTGAACTTAAAAATTTGTTCTAAAAAAGTTTACAAGATAATTGATGCGTAAAAATTAGAAGTGTATGTGATATTAGTTGCAACTATATATGATTGTTCGCACCAGATTTCAAGAGAAATTTATTTCGTGAAACTTGAACTTTATATTTGTATTAATTTTGTGGAAAGTGAATACAATCTCTAATACATAGTATTTTGATGCTTTCAAAATAAACTATAAACTTTAAACTGGTTGATCTTCTTGAACGATCGGCCTTTGAGCTTGTTGATCTTCTTGAGTGATTGGCTTTTGGGCTTGATGATCTTCTTGGATGATCGACCTTTGGGCTTGTTGATCTTCTTGGAGGGTTAGTGTTCGCATGAGGCTTCCGAAGAAACTTGTTTCGTGGAGTTGAACTTAAGTTGGTGTTGATGTTGAAGTTGATTTGATGCGATGTGGTTTGATCTCTACTACTTGATCCTCTTATTCTCTCTCGGTTTGGTGAATGTGCTTGACTTGAAGAAGAAAAGCACTTAACGTTCTTGAAGTAGAAGTCTTGGGAGATTTTTTGGGTCTTCAAGAATCTTCTATCTTCTAGGAGTGCAGCTTCAGGAGTCTTGGGAGTCTTCTGCTTATTGATGAATTCTTTCTAGGCTCTTAGAAAATGATTGTATCTTCAAAGGACTTCAGTCTCCAGAAGGCTTGTATCTTCAAAGGATTTCAGTCTTCAGAATGCTTGCATCTTCAAAGGATTTCAGTCTTCAGAATGCTTGAAGATCAAAGGACTTCAGTCTTCAGTGTGGTCAGCTTCAGGAGTCAAAGAGTCTTCTGATTGTAGACAATTTCCTATAAGTTCTCTAGAGTATAGAATTGTTGACCCCTCCAAATGAGGAGAGCTTCTCTATTTATAGGGTTCACAGTTGGGCTTGGGCTTGGTTGATCCATGGGTCTGGCCTTTGGGCCCAATTAGTTGGACTTAGGCTTGGTTGGTCCATGGGTTTGGCCTTTGAGCCCAATTAATCGAATTTAGTCTTGATTTGACATTTGGGGGTCAAATTCAACCTATTTTTGGGCTTATTGGACTTTGACCCAAATAATAATATCAAATTGGGTCAAATTAATCTTATCTGATTCAACAGATAAAACCACATAGCGTCATCAAAATTTGCCTTCAACTTCAATTCAAGACAAATGTCAACTCCTAGTTAAGCCCAAATTTAATGATTTGGAATTTCGTCATTAATTTAGTAAATGGTGTGGCAACTTGAGATCGATTCAAAATTTCTCATTCAACAATAATATGAAGATCATTGTTACTTTTTATTTCATCTAAAAAAATATGAAGCATTGTTGAAATTATTTAATCAATTTTTACACATAACTACTACGTGCATTTATGTTTATAAGATGTCCTAAATAATATCACGTAAGCCTTCCACTTTTTATATATTAGATACTGCATCAAATTTCATCTTCTTTTAATGAAAAAAAAAATTTCGATTGATTATTTCAAAGGTCGAGAGTAAAAATTAAATCTTTTTTAATAGTCTAAGAGTATAACTAAAAACCTTCAAGGGATCTTATTAATTTATTTAATACGCTTCAAGTGATCGTGTTGTTTTGCCTCCGAGGTCTTCTTGTATATATTACAATGTTATATTATTTTGCATGGAAAATGTATTGATAATGGATTAAAATTTACTTTAGGGGTCGTTTGGATTGAGATTTTCTCAATGCCTAGCAATTAAGGATGTCTGGGAATTATATGTTTAGGAATAAAATTACTGGGAATCAAGGATGACTTTGTTTCGTTGTGCATGAGAAAACAATGTCTGAGAATTGTATGTGTGGGAATAGTATGTGGGAATTAAAAAAAAATTGAGATTGTGAAAACAAGTCCATGAGGGTTTATGCCCAAAGTGGACAATATCATACCATTGTGGAGATAGTTTGAGGGTCTTATCCCTATCAAGCATTTGCTAGCGCTTCGAACAACCAAGTACGGGGGTCTCGCTGTTCGTGGACGTAGCTAACACACTGTTAGTGAACTACGCATATCTGTATATCGATCTTCTCTATCTCTATGTTCCCTTTTTTTGTGTTCTTTAATTGTCAATTTCGTAACAATATGATCACTTAAATTATCTACACGATCACTGAGCTACGCTACACGATCGCTGAGTAATAAAATGCTCTACGATCGCCTACCCAATGCTATACGATCACCTACCAAATGCTATACGATCGCTTACCAAATGCTACACGATCACTGAGCTCGGCTACACGATCGCTTAGCTCTACTACACGATCGCTAAACTCTACTAGATGATCACTGAGTAACAAAATGCTATATGATCGCCTACCCAATGCTATACAATCACCTACCCAATGTTATACGATCACTTACCAAATGCTACACGATCGCTGAGTAACAAAATGCTATACGATCACCTACCAAATATTATACGATCGCCTACCAAATGCTATACGATCGCTTACCAAATGCTACACGATCGCTTACCAAATGCTACACGATCGTTGAGTAACAAAACGCTATGCGATTTCACGGCTAGAATGAAGGAAAATCGTGGTTGGAAGCGGAAGAAGAAATGAAAACCCACATTTCTCAATGGGTATACAATTCCTTCATTTGTGTGGGTAACTTTTCCAAGATAAATAAACAAATCCCACAAACCAAATATGGGCTTTGTAAACCCATTCCCATTCCCATTCCCACCCTCTTTTCCCTCTAACCAAACGACCCCTTAGAGATTTGATATTAGCTATTGGTTTTAAGATTTTCTAATCCTACGGAATATATTTTCTTTATCTCTAAAATCGTGGCTATCTTATTCGTTTAGGATTATTTCCTTTCAGCAATGTAAATGTAAATTCCTTTTTAGTCTTTTTTGTTTGTTTGGCATATATATGGTCATCTTGCTGTTGTTTTTGGGTTACGACTTTGGAACATCTTTGTGTTGTTTTATGAGGCTATGAGGAGTGAAGTTCTCTGTGTTGTCAATCCTCGTTATTGTGAAGTGATCGTTGTTGTATAATGAGTGTTGGGATTAATGTCCTAAATCTTTTGGTACCCATAGTTTGTAAATTGTAAATATGAATTATTTATTTAATAAAATAAAATAGTTATGTTATTTGACATTTAGATTTCCTTAGCTCAATCCAATAAACTAAGATTCAAGATTATTTTATGTAACTTGAACAATATGGGGTAAACATATAGGTAGATTATGTTCAAATAAAATACAAATGATCTGTTGTAAATGGATAAGGTTGGGTGTCATATTCTGGTGACATTATGGATGCAACTCACTTTGTAAATATTAAAAATGTTGTAAGTGTTACAAACGATGTGATCCAAATCGTTCATCTGTAGACATGTAAGTGGAGGTATACTATACAAAGAGTTTGTATAAGACCAGACCGCGAAATGATTAATCTATCTTTATAACACCGTTGACAGAAGAGATTGACATTCTATGAGATGATCATAAGTAACTTGACCTCAATCCTGAGTCAGTTATGAACTTCTATCTATGATGACAGTTCTTTTATTTGTATGGGTGAGAGTGGCATTCATCGCTTACTTAATATGCCTACAATTTTGGGGACTTTTCTAAATAAAAAGTTGAGAACATAGCCACATAAGATGAAGTTGACTCCTTCTCGTGTCTAGGGTAAGTAGATGAATTGTTCCCCTTAAGTGCTAACTTCGGGTCTTGAACAATGGGGCCTCTCCCTCTCACTTACTCGATAGGGTTTTGTTTATGGTAGGACCATAAATAGGTTGTTCATTAAAGAAATAGTGAAACTTAAGGATCAAGAGGTAGTTACGAGCGTAAAATGGTTATTTGACCCAATTTAATTACGGGCAATTCGTGAAGGGTTGATTCACTCAAAATGATTATATCTACGGAAACAAAAATTGTTTATAGTGCGAAGAGTGCACCCGTGGGTCTTTAGTGGAGTAACTCACAGTTAATGAATGTTGATTAATTTAATTAGAGAGTTTAATTAATTTAATCTCGTATTATTAGAGCTTCTAATCTATAAGTCCATTAGTTCTCCCTACTAGATCATTAAGGGTAAAATAAGGATCGATTAGTTTTGAAACCATTTTATTGTTCAAATTGAATAAAGGAATTGTATAAGATACCATCAACAAAATGTATATAGATACATTATAAAATAAAATGCTATTTTTTAGGGATTCAAAATTAAACTATATAATGTAAGAGATATAGATATATATATCTGAATAAGATTCAAATATTAATTATATGGATAAGATTCATTCAAAACTATAGGTAATGAGAGAGATGCATTTTCATTTTATTCAAATGCATAGTTAATTAAATGTATGATATAATTAATTATTTATTAATTTAATTATATGTATAGTATGATTAAGTATATTAATTAAATTAAATATATGATATTTAAATTTAATTCATTGATTAATAGTTGATTGATTAATTATTTTATTATATTATATATATTAAATATGAACTAGTCTATTAGNTATATGATATTTAAATTTAATTCATTGATTAATAGTTGATTGATTAATTATTTTATTATATTATATATATTAAATATGAACTAGTCTATTAGTTAATTAAATAACTCTCAAATGAAAGTTGTATTTTGAAATGTGTAGGGTAATTGGAACCCTCCACCTCCTTCCCTCTCTTTCTCTTAAATTGTGAGATGAGTTATTTTAAGAAAAGAAGATATGGATCATCTCTAATTCTCCCAAGAACAGAAGAAAAATCTCTCTGAATTTTTTTATTCCCTCTTTCCAAAAAGATCTTCTATCCCACAATCCAGTTTCTGCTTGAGAATAGCAAGGTAACCAAGTGGTTAGTCAATTCCATTGATACCATAGGTGTTCGATTAAAATTCGTGGTGCAAGTGGGAATCCGTGGAGAGAAGAAGCTATTTAAAGAATGTTTTCAATGGTAAGTTTCTCATCTAATTATGTTAATTTCAAGCATATTTTGAGGTATGTCTTCTCCATTATTCTATAAATTCGAAAGTTTTCAAATGTAATTTCAGCGTTCTTACGCATATGCACATGATTCAAGCCCTTCATTGAGTTGGTCACTTGATTTCCTTGAATCATTCTACTACAACTAGAGAAGCGATTCTCAAACTTAGGAAGAACATAAGTTATATAAGTGAAGTGATATTCTTTTTTTTCTTTTTGAAAGATAGAATGTTTGAGAGAGACACACTTTGGGGAGCCTAAATTATCATTCACTAATATTCTCACACACTTAGGGGAGCCTAAGTTTTCATTGAAATTCACACTTAAGGGGAGTTTAAGTGATCTTGTTTTAAGTTAGGTTTTATATGGGCCACTATAATCATCTTTAACTTACAGATTAGTGTAACGTGGTAACTTCTTAACTTCATATTAATGAAATTATCTATCAAGGACACACTGCCTCCAGACGTAGGTATATTGTAATAAACTGGGTCACCTAAGCTTGTGTGTTCTTTCTTCATTGTGTTTCTTTACATTTTACTCATTATCTTTGAAATTGTTGTAACATTCCGTGTAACGTATTGTCAGATGACCCTTCTTTCACTATATCCATGAAGAAGCACTTTGTTATAATTAAATCAATTGTATTTAAAAGCATGAGTTATATGAACCACATTTTCATTCATTGTGAAGTCATTAAAGGCTTGTGGAATAAGCTAGAAAACCTGTTGGGATGTTCCATCTTACCTCATACAAATATTTTAGATAGCATTTCACTTATTCAAACACTTTACACTACTGGCTAGAAATCACAAAGAAAATCATCATCTTCAATACATTGATTGCTATATGTTAGACCTATTTAGGATGAAAGAAACAATCGCATCTTCAATGATAAAGAATGGAAAAATAGTACTTTGTGGGAAAATGTTTGCTCTTTTGATGGATTTCTTTGAACCCAAATGCTTTTATGCAATTTTTATATTTCCTCTTCCCCTAGCTATCCTCTGGCCACTTCTTCGTTTATTTCTTCTTCTAAGTTATCCGACAACCTCCTATGTACTTATATGATTTATTGAATGAAATTGGAACTGGGATATGATTGAAGGTGCTATAGAAGTACCCATCCTAGTTTGGACTCTTGAATACACCTACTGACCCACATCTATTGTATCTAAATTCATGATTTAAGCGGAAACTCTGTTCTATAAATACAAGAATTTCTAGATATACCGACGTTATTTTTTAAACGCATCAATTTGCATCATGATATTTACCAACTCAAATGGGTACATGGACAATAACAAGTTTATCTTGATGCATAGCGCATCGTGATAAGTAGCATAAAAATTTACTATGGGATAAAAGTCCAGTAAAAGAAACTGTAACAACCCGACTTTCTAAGACCTACTAATAGGCCGCTACTACATACATACTAATCTTAAAACACAACTTTTACTCAATTCAAAATGAAACAAAAAAATCTATACAAAAAATGAATAAAATAAATAAATTGAGGAAATTCATTTGTTTCAAAGAACATAATATACTTTATCGAGGTCCCCTAAAAACATATGTTTAAAATAAGAGAATAACTACTAGTAACTAAAACATGAAAAACAAGCACGAAAGTGTCTGATTTATCCCATTGGCACGATCACAAATTTTTATTATTATTCGTCGATATGTCATTGCCTTTACATGAAAGTCATATCATAATAAAGGATGAGTATAAAAATACTTGTACGTAACCCCACTACTTGGGTCAGGCTATACATTTATGTCTTATAAATGAAAACACAGGTGGGACATGCATAAAAAAACTATTCTTGGATGGCCATCTAGAATTTGTTAACTCTTCCTACCATAGGCATAGATGTGAATAGCAAACATAAGCATAGGTAGTGAATCTGAAAGCATACAAACATAGGTAGTGATCCAAGAGGAACACAAACTTAGGAATAGGTAGTGAACCCGAAGGCACACAAACATAGATAGGGATCTCATAGGAACAGAGTCATAGCATAGGTAGTAAACCCATAGGAGCACAAGCATAAGATGTACATCGTGTTGGGGTTGACACCGTAAATCTCGTGGCTCCTATAGTTTTTAATTGTAATGTACAAACAATTTATTTATCTAATAAAATTCTATGCATTTTATTTGACATTTAGTAGCATTGACCCACAAAACCAATAAATTAAGATCCAAGGTTATCTTTAATAACTTAAACATGTATATGGTGACTGAAGGATCTCTAATGACGAGAACCTTGAGCAGAAGCGGATCGATCAAATTCCATAATTTATTGAATATAAAGTTCACAGTAAACGAACAACAATATAAATTACAACATGCTTTACAAGAAAAGGTTTTAAGAAACATCACCTTTGTAGAACCTTTTCTTCACGATTTCCCTCGAACAGACACGAATAACTTGAAAACCTTCTTCAAGATAACCTTCAGACACAACCACAATGTTACCTTGGTTTCTCAGGATGAGAACCAAGGAGCGATGGGCTCTGACTATTTTGGTTAAGAGAGGAAATTTAATGTGGAGGAAGAAGAAGATTGAGAACTCTCTCAAAAACACAAAAAATACACAAAACACTTTCGTATGTTTCTCTTTCTCTCAATCGTTCAACACCAATAGCAAGAACAAGAAGAAAAAAATTTTCTTTTTATTCTCTCTTTTTTTTTTTTTTTTTTTGACAAAAAGAATAACCACCTCCACTATTGTGGGTGGAAAGGAAAGATGAGGAATGGAGTTGTAACTTCCTTCCATATTATCAAAATAATAATAATAATATTAATATTAATATGATATGATAACTAACTTATCATATTATATATATATTAAATTATATGTTATATCAAATATAACACATAACTTATAGTTTTAATATTGTATCACATACAAAATGAACTATAGCTTCTTTTCTCTATTTTATTGCATTTAATATAAATCATATTTATATTAAATTTAACAACTATGAATCTCATTCATAGAAATATATTTGAATCTCTTTCAAATATTTATTTCCTCCCATTAAGCTATAATGTATCAAATATATTATGACAATTATATCACATATAAATGAAATAATTTAATTATATAATTAACTTCCCTTTATTAATTCGAACAATTTAAATTAATCCAAAAACTGATTCTCAACTAAATCCTATTGAGCTACCAAGGAGACCTCATGGATCTGTAGTTTGAAGCTCGAATGGTACATGAATAATTAATTAAAATCTTAATTACATTATTCACCATCTGTTAATTGTTGGACACTCCACTAAAGACCGATAGCTGCACTCTTCGCACTACAAATATATTTCTGGGTCCATTGGATATCACTAATCAACAGTACGATGACCCTTCACAAATTGCTCGTAAGTACAGCTGGGCCAAATTACCGTTTTACCCCTGTAGTTACATCTCTCTCCTTAAGTACCACTGATCCCTCTAATGAATAATAGATTATAGTCCTACTATGACTAAACTCCTCTCAGGCCAGGAGAAGGTGTGGCACCACATTGTTCAAAACCCAGAATCAGCTCTTAAGGGAGCAATTTATCTACTTACCCCTCCTTCAGGGAAGGAGTGAATTCCATCTATTGTAGCTCTGTTTCCAACTCCCCGATCAGAGAATCCCCAAAATGATAGGCTTGTTGAGTCAGCGATCTGGCCACTCTCACCGATACAAATAAAAGGACCACCCTCATAAGTAGGAATTCACAACTCACTCAGGATTAAGGTCATGTTACCTATGGTCATCCTGGTGAAATGTAAATCTCTATTATGAACGGCATTAGATAATGAGACTAAACATTTCGTGGTCCGGACTTATACAAAATCCTTTGTATAAAATATCTTGCTCACGTGTCTAATACATAAATGATCAAGATCAAATCATTTGTAGTACTTTACAACATTTGTAACACCTACAAAGCAAGCCATACTCATAGTGTCACTAGGATAAGATACCCAGCCTTATCCATCTACTACAGACTTTTTAGGTTATCACTTAAATATGATCCACCCGTATGTCTCCACATACATGTTTAAGTTACAATGATAATCTCAGATGTTAGTGTATTTGTTTGGGGTTAATACAACTAAAATATCACATATTTTATAGACAATGAATAAAATATCAAATATTTTATTAAATACATAAATAGTTTGTTCAACAATGTTTAGAAACTATAAGACCCTATGAGATTTAGGGCATCAACCCCAACAGAGATATACAGGTATGTTTAAGAGATAATCTAAATGGTCTGTAGTACATGGATAAGATTGGGTACCTTGTACTGGTAACATTATGAATACAGCCCACGTTGTAGATGTTACAATTGTTGTAAAGTGCTACAAATGATCATATTTTGATCATTCATATGGAGACATGTGAGTAGGGGTGTTCTATACAAAGAGTTTGTATAAGACCGGACCATAAAATGACTAGTCTCACTATATAACACCGTTGATAAAAGAGACTTAAATTTCACTAGGATAATCATAGGTGACTTAACCTAGACTTAACCTAAATCCTAAGTGAGTTGTGAACTTCTATCTATGAAGCCGGATCTGCATGGGTGAGAGTGGTCAATGCAATTGACTCAATATGCCTACCATTTTGGGGATTCGTCTAATTGGGGAGTTGGGAACGCAGCTACACAAGAAGAAATTCACTCATTCTCTATAGTTAGAGTAAATATAGAAATTGCTCCCTTAAGGGTTGATTTCTAGGCTTGAACAATGTGGCGCCACACATTCTCCTTGTCCGATAGGGATTTGATCATAGTTGGACTATGACTTATTGTTCATTAGAGGGATTGGTGGTACATAAAGAGTTAGATGAAACTATAAGGGGCAAAATAGTAATTTTGGTCCAGTTGTATTTATAAGGAATTTGCGATGAGTGCAACTATCAGTTTTTAGTGGAGTGAGCGGCAACTTATAAAAGTTGGATAATTTAATTAAAGAGTTTAATTAATTATCTAAGTACCATTGGAGCTTCAATCTATAAGTTCATAAAGTCCCCTCATAAATAAATATCTGAGTATGATTCAAATATTAATTATATGAATATGATTCATATACAAAATATTGGTTAAATTTAATATGAATTTGACTTATTAAATATTATAGGTTTAATGAGAGAATTACAAACTAGGTTATATTATATTTGATATAATAAAAACTATAGGTTATATGTTATATTAGATACAACATATAGTATAATACATGTATTACATAATAAGGTGTTTATAATGTTTTTAGAAATTCATGTTTCAAATGAAAGATTAATCTCATGCTAATTATTTTACAAGAAGTTTCCAAGCAAACTCATGTGTCTATGTTTCAACGCATGCTAGTTAATGAAGTTTATGAAGCATGTTTTATTTAACACATGCTAGTTCTTTAAAAATGAAGCTTTATAACATGTTTTAGTTAGAAACTATTTCCATTATTTGGAAGCATGCGTTAATAGTTATGCTTAAGACTTAAATGTTAAGACTTCGTTATGTCTTCATGACTTAAGCATACATAATTTAGTAAATGTGATTTATGATTATAACATAATAAGCTCAATACTGAAGGACTTAGAGAATGTATCTGAGCAGTAGTACCTAAGATATGACGGTACTTAGTTTAACCACGTGCACATAGGTAGTTGGTCGAGGGATCGAGCAAAAGGGTTCTCTCTTGACTAAGGCTTGATTGAGGGTTTGAACAAAAGTGACCTCTCTCAATTAAGAATCAATTTAGCAAAGTTTTCAGGCATATTATGTTTAAAGGTTTTATGTATACAATTGCTTGGCAAGTTTCAATTCAGTTTTCTAATTTCAGTTTTAAGCATGAGAACTATGTTTTATTAAGTCACTCACTGGGCTAGCTCACCCTGTTTTAAATGTTTCCTTTTCCCAGATAGTGGTCAACTCCTAGAAGATAACTATGTTTCTACTCCGCCACTCAAAGACTCTAGTTACAAAGAAGTTTAGGTGGTTGTTTGTAAATATCTGTACACATGTTTTGAGCATATAGGGATTAGGTTAGCAAGCTAGGACCCACAGGATTTTGTGTTGTGTGCACTCTTTTTATATGTAGGCTATGTAAGAAACCTTGTTGATTTGTTATTGTTGGTAGATGAATGTTTTATATACATTTTTATTATTATAAGGCTTTCTAAGCAGATTTAGAGAGGTTAGTAGACAGTAAAGTGCTACAAACGAAGTGATTCGGATTCATTCATGTAGTGATATGAGAAGCGGGGGCATCCTATGCAATGAGTTTGCGTAAGATCGGACCAAGAAATAAGTCACCCTTACTTTATAACGTTGTTTATTGTTTAAGACTGACTGATACAATTAGATGACCTAGGTAACTTGACCTTACTCCTGAGCTAAATATGAACTCTTGTTTATTCGAAATTATCCTTAAATTTTCATAGGTGAGGATTGGCTCAACAGCACCGGCTCAATAAGCCTCTCGTTTCAGAGATAAAACTAAGTAGATAGCTAGGGACACAGGGTGAAAGACAGAATTCACACCTACCCGATTTAGGGATTGTAGAGAGGTTGTTCTCTTAAGACTAAATCCAGGTCTTGAACAAAGGGCCCGCCCTCCTATTGGCCCGAGAGGAACTAAGTTTAGTGATTAGATTGCAAACCAATTGTTCATTAGAAGATCAGTGAAACTTAAGAAGCAAGATGTAATTGATGCGTGGTGTTATGCGATGAAATAACGGTGTAGAATGCGATGGTGGGATATGCGTTGTGTATGCAAGTTTTCTCAGCAAGACTCAAGTATAAATCCTACTGAGTTTTCTGGTAAGCCCAGGGTCGAACACAGGGACTAAGGAAAATAATATGCGATGGTAATTTTAGACCACTTTGCGGTAACAAATAAATCAAGTGTTAGTTGGCTTGTTGTTGAAGGTATAAAAGTTTATGCGACGGATTTGAGAAAAGAGTAATTATGCGACCGATACAATGAGTATGTGGAGGAACGGGTTGAGAAGGTCTTTAGCTAGTGTTTCCTGAGAATGCGTCCAAGCTATGCGATCATGCTACATTCATGCAACAGTAGTTCATTTTCCAATGCAAATGCGATAGCTCCTAATGTTAGAATGCATGCGATGAATGCGATAATGTCTATAGAGCTTATTCCTAAGTCTCTACTTCTTGCATATCCGATGATGAAAGATGCACACAAGGACAAGGCGACCGCATACAATCATATCCTATCTCTAGGGTGCATGTGATGCATTAGTAGCAAACAGAGCTTATTCCTAAGCTTCTATCTCTTGATTATGCAGTTCTAATCTGACTCTCCCGAGCCTAGATTCTAATCTAACTTTTCCAAGCCTAGATTCTATCCTTAGACTACCCTCCCGAGTATCTCTAATGGACGAATGAAACAAGATAATCGCATAAAATGAAGTTCTTAGGTTATGCTAGCTAAGTGCTTCTCAACCCACTCCACAGATTTAGCTACTCATGCGTAATTAGAGATGTCCACAGGGTGAGGCGGGGCCAGGGATGTCATTCCCCATCCTCGTCCCTGTTCCCCATTTCATTCCCCATCCCCGTGAAATTCTCCACGGGGATCGGGGTGGGGATTCCCCGCGGGGAATTTTTCCCCGCTTTTTTTTTTGTAAAAAAGTCAAATAGATTTACCTTCAGAATATGTTGGACCTTACGAGATAATGGAAAGAGTTGGCCTAATGGCATATAGATTATATTTACCTTCAGAATTATCTCGTATTCATTATGTGTTTCATGTGGCAATGCTTAGAAAGTATGTGCTAGATCCTACCCATGTGTTGCTTAAGCAACCGGTACAGTTGAAAGAAAATTTGTCCTATGAAGAGAAGCTAGTAGAAATCCTTGACAGAAAGGAACAGGTCTTAAGGAATAAGACAGTCCCATTGGTAAAGGTACTATGGCGAAACCATAGCACAGAAGAAGCAACATGGGAAGCCGAAGAGCAAATCAGAAACAAGTAACCGCAGTAGTTTAGTTGACAGACTTGTAGCGAAATTTCGAGGATGAAATTTTTATAAGGGGGAGATAAATGTGAACCCTGAATCCTAATTACTCTACTTGAGTATGTTCCCTACTAAGACTAGTGTTATGAGTAGGTTGATGTGGAAACTAGTGTGGAATAGTAGAGGAAAAAGTGGAGATTTGAAGATAAGAGGAAATTTGGAAGTTTAACTTTTGAGAAAATTTGGAAATTTGGCTAAGCATAAATTCTGTGTGTTGATGCATTAAAAGGTTGGTGTTGATGCGTTGGAAGAGTGGTTGGGGATGGCATGCGGCTGAAAGAAGAAAGATGGAGGTGATGCGTTGGAAGGCAACCCATGCGTCGAGCAACCTCGACCAAATGCCCAGCCATGCATCGAGCAGCCTCAGCCAGTGCCCATGCAATGCACCAAGTAGCCTCGACCAGACGCCCCTGCCATGCGTCGAGCGGCCATGCGTCGAGCCATGACCGTGCGTCGAGGTGCCCTACCATGTAGCCAAGCCGCGCAGGCCCATGCGGCCGAGCGAGCGAGTGATGGCCAGCATACGCCGCACACCCATGCGTCGAAGTAGCACGCCTATGCACCGAAGAACCCGGCCAAGCATCAAGGCACCACGCGCAGCCCATGCGGCCAAGCACGCCTAATGCATCGAGTGGCCAGCACACCCATGCATCGAGCGACCAACCTATGTAGTGTGCCTATGCGTTGGTGGCCAACACCATGCGCCCATGCCAAGCAAACCGTACAATGCTACCTAATAAGCCATGCGTCGAGGATGGATGGTCATCTTATGCATTGGTGATGGCTTCTTGCGATGGCTAAGTTGAATTGTAATGAGAGTGAATTGGCTTGCTATGCGTTGATGATAGGCTATGCATGGAGTATGGATTATGTGTTGAACATCCAAGAGTTGGACGAGGATGAGATCAGCAGAAGAACATCATCAAAACCATGTGTCTTCTTGAGAGGAAAGCCTTCAGCCTTAAGAATTTGAGGTGGTGGCATCAGATTGGAGGCTGATGCGTTGGCAACGTGGGAGGAAGACACTTAGCTTACGATGATCATAGCATTGCGTTGACGGGGTGAGAATGAGACACTTGGCTATGTAGCCAAGTAGGTGGTGTCAACTCTAGAGAAGGTTTGGACGCCTATAAATAGGGCTAAAAGACTTCATTTTTAGATCAAAATTCAAAAATATCGTAAAAATAGTGGGAGAGTTGAGCAAACCTTGCGTTGGAGCCAAATCCATGCGTTAGTCATAGAGGACGCATTGGACAGTGAGGTCTGAAGAGGACGCATCAACTTGGGACGAGGAGTTCTCCCAATTTACTCGTACGTTTGGAGTGATTCCAAAGCCACCTGAAAATTTTTCAGGATAGGGCTGCCGGAGGAAAATCTCAAAAGGATCGGGCTGGAAACTGAGAAGAAGACAGAAGGGTTAGGCTGTCGGATCAGTTTGGGCTAGTCTTGAAGATTCTATGATTCCGGCCAAACTACAAGGATTTCTGAGCTCGAATTTTAGGGTACACGTCTTGAGACATTTTAGAATATTTTTGTAGAAGGAAGTATCTCAAAATAATATTTAGAACCATGAGTAATTTGAGCTGTAAGTTGAATCTGGATTCTAGGGGTGAAAAGGGAGCCCGAGGTAGAAAAGGGAGCTACTAGAGTGAAAAGCTCCTAAGAAATCAAGGTGAGTGGCTAAAACGTTTTGACTAAGACATTTGCTTAAAATGTTTGATTACAACATGTTATAGAAAGCATGTTTTAAAGAAGATTATTCTCATGCTAACTAGTTTTACAAAGTGATTTCCAAGCAAACCATGAGTTATGCTTTAAACGCATGCATCTGTGAGAAATTGTTGAAAAGCGATTTATATGTGTTAAATATACTCAGCATGCGTTAGTACCTTTAAAGCCATATTTTTTTATGTGTTATACTTTACATGCTTTAAAGAGAGAAAGTCATTTATGACTAGTTTTACTTAAAACGTGATATCGAAGGACATTTGAGAAGGTATCCGCCCAACTAGATACCGAAGGACTTTGAGAAGGTATCTATTGGTACTAAAGGACATTTGAGAAGGTACCAAACCAACCAGATATTGAAGGACGTTTGAGAAGGTATATTGAGCAGAAGTACCTAAGGTATGACGGTACTTAGTATGGCCACGTGCACGAAGGTAGAGTCAGAGATTGAGCAAAAGGGTTCTCTCTTGACTAGTAGTTGGTGTTAGGATTGTTTTTACCCACAGTAGGGTTATCCTCAACTAAAAAACAATTTTATTGTTTTATGATTAAAATAGCTTTATATGTTTCATGCTTGGAAAATGTTTATGCTGCAGTACAAGTACTGTAGAAGCTTATATTTCAGTTAAACTCTTTATTGAGATTATGCATGAGAATCAATTGTCTTTCTTAAGTCACTCACTGGGCATAAGCTCACACCGTTTTCAAATGTTTTCCTTTCCTCCCCATAGGTAGCAATCAAACCCTCTGAAGATAGCTCTGCATCTGCTCTGCCACTAAAGAAATAAGAGATTTGTAACCCGTCGATTTGGGTGGTTACTGTTTATATTGTACACATGTTACTGTTGTTCATATAGGCACTGTTTTTTGGGTTTTGGGACTTGTAAATCTAGTGTTGTAATGACTCTAAATATGATATGCTTCTATATTAATAAATTTTGGCCTAAAGATATTCCGCTGTATATGAGTTATATATTAGTATCAGAGTTATTCCGCAACAGTTAGTAGGCAGTAAGTGTCAGCCACAAGGTTGATAACTACTGCAATCACACCCTTCTCTAGGCTAAGAGGGTGGTCTGGGGCGGAGTGAGACATTCCCCCACTCTCTCCCCCATTCCCCGCCTAATTGGAGAATCCCCGCCCCGTACAGAGAGTAGACAGATATAAAGATGCAATGTACAGAGAGTAAACAGATATAAAGATGCAATGCCCACGAGAAAATTGGACATCTCTATGCGTAATGTACAGAGAGTGGACAAATATAAAGATGCAATTTCCATTTTATAAATAGATTTAGTGTACAAAATGACAATGAAAAATAAAGGTAGAGAGCCTGGTAGCAATATCTCACTTCCCAAGGCTTTTACACTGCGTTATCTCTATTCTGCCCAAAAGATGTTCTTGCTTCGGCAAGAGTTGGCCCTCTCTCTGCTTTCTACACTTCCCAACACTCTTCCGAGCTCACCAGGGCAATCTCTCAGTGTAATTTTCCTTCACTCGCTTCCGCCTCCTAAGTAAAAAAAAAACTATGAACAAGGCTAACTTCTATCTATATGGTGAATTCTGTAAATTGAGAGAATTCTTTCAGTGAAGGTGGCCTTCGGTATTTATAGAGCTTCAAGGTGAAAAGCTTCTTCTCTCTTATGATTGCACTAATGGGATGGCATTAATTCTCTATCTGATGCGCCAAATAATTGTCACCGAAAAGTTGAGTGTCCTTGCTATAGTAGGTCATTAACGGCTTGTCAACTTATTCGGAATCGACCATCATCAGCTTTCTGTCCTATCGTGATTTATTAAGCTTTCACCCAGATGCGCCCACCTTGATGCGCCGGCTTTATGCGGCCATCTTCTTGAGTAGATTTTCGCGAGGCAACGATCGCATAGCCTTGTCGTCTCAATCTCTTAATGCGCTCGGACGTTAATTTCTTCGGATCACATTTTCGCCTTGCGCCAACGCATTTTCTGCACAAAAATACATAAGTTAGCTGTTTTAATGCGACGGATGCTTTTGGACACAATATTGTATATTTTTATCACCACAATTCTGTATTGTTTTATAACGCTGTAACAATCGTGCATTTCTGCTTGTTATCACACCTCTAAATTTAAACAATGCATGTCCTCAAGCATAAGCTAAAGATTTTCTTTAGAAAGTTGATCGCCTTCTCTTTCCTAGATTTCTCAAGGATGCCTTATTCAAATCCTATATACCAAAATCTCCTTAATTTTTATCTAGGCCTCTTAAAATATTTCTAAAATTTAGGGACCGAAAGTTTAACCTTCATAAAGACTTTACTAGATTCCAGGGCATCGCATGATTTATTTCATAAAAAAAAAACTTTTTCAATTGGGGTATTTTCAAATGATTTTTATCCTTGCGTATTTCAGACATATAATTTTTTTTCTATGACCTTTCGCTCATCCAAGTGCCTAGCTTTCGTTTTGGCTTGGCACCACGTGTGTCATGCGAACATCCAACTACGAACAAGGTGCTCTTCCTCAATCTAAACTCATGCCCATTTGGCAACGGAGTTGCAGTCATTTTATTTATGCGTTGATCACGATTCCTACCTTCGTTTTGGCTTGTCCCCACATGTGTCATTCGGATATCCAACTACGAGTAGGATTCGATCGCAACGTAATTATTATTATTATTATTATTTTTTTTGTAGAACCTAAAAATAGCAAGGTCGAAAATAAGCACCGCACCCCCAAATTTAAAATGCAGCAATGTCCCCATTACTGAAAGATTGAAAGAAGTCATGTGATGCTCTTAGAAAGTTTCGTAAAAAGTCAGTTTGGAAGAAAGCTAGTAGACCACTAACTTCTAGAAATATTTCATGAGTTGACTGTCCTAAAATTAAGTTGACTCTAGTATATACGAAAAAATAAAGGCATGCATTTTATCATTGAAATCATAATTGGCAAAGAGAGATATTGTGGTGACTTACTAAATTAATCAATGTGAAATGATTGTGCCGACTAAAGAGGATGCGATGTTAAAATTATCAAAGTTAAAATACGATGCGATAGTGCAAAATTTGGAATAACTAAAGTCAAGGAGAGATACAACCCCCAAATTTGCTCTGTCACTCGCATTATTTGTGGACGCATCTTGCTTTGCGGCGAACTGCTTTCTTTGATTGCGGTGATGGAATAAAGTAGTTGCATCTTTCGTGTAGCGCCTCCGCAATCGTTCACCTCGATCGTTGCAAAGAAAACATTGAGAGGGTCAAATAAAATAAAAAAGTTAACAAAATCGTTTACTACGATCGTTCAACACAATCGCATTCTCCCCTTTTTTTAAAGGCAAATATACGAATCAGATAAAAGCAAGGTAATGAAAGTTCATGATGCATTTATATATAAAAAAATATATATATTCCAAAAGGATTACGTCCCTGATGAGTTTGAGTTGCATAGTAATGCAGGGGCTGCTTATTTCAATCTGGACTTCTTACGTCCACGACGGCTTTCTCTTCTTTTCTCGGTCTTCTGGGATCTTGATTGCCTTAATCCAGAGCTCTTTCCCATTAACGTTCATCACGGTTGTATTTATTTTAGACTATGGTTAGTTAAATATATACAACATTAAACTATGGTTTTTCAAAAAAAACATGGTCTTATTTCTAAACTAAAGTGTAGTGTATACTGAATTTTGTAGTAGTGTTTTGAGAAGGATAAGATTGTAGTTTTGTTTCTAATCCCTGAGTTACCCAACCACGACACTTATTAGGATAAAACTATAGGATTTAAATTGATAGGTTATCACTTACAAATTGCTCATTAAGTTGGTTATGATGTTCTGAATAAATTACTTGGTAACTAAAGAATTACTGTCATGTAATATTTAGTAGAGATTGTCTTAGTTTAGTGAAGGAATAGTTGGCCTACCCTATGACAATAGTACTTGTTCTAACTCAATAAAGTATCATAGCATTAGAAGTGATATATAGAGTTCATGTTTTTGTTTTTTTCTCCAAATTGTTTGACTTATGTTCTAAAATTTATAGATATTTGATTACATGATGTTAAACGATATGTTTTATATATTTCAATATCATGTCTATTTCTCTCCTTTTTATTTTATTACTAAAAGGCCAAAATTGTGTAAAATTTATTGCCTAGAAAAGATGGAAATGAACAAATCAGTTCATATATTCCAAGAAGAATTTGAAAAGGAAACACTGTAATCGACCGAAAACATTCAACAAAAGTATGTAAGGGTCTATTTTGTAGGAAATCTAAAATCAAGGAATTCAGTGATGTTTTCATATTTTTATGTCTTTGGTAGCAGATTCAAAAATTGGATTCTATTTTCAAATAGTTAAACACTCATGCAATTAGGTTCTAGCCTATTCGGTCAATTATTTCAAATTTTATTACGGATAAAGTTCAAAGATTATAAACTTATTTAACCCTTCAAAAATTAAGGTCCCTAATATACACAAATTTAAAACTTTGAAAAACAAAACTCTTTTATTTTTCTATTCCACCAATACGTCGGAGATTCAAACACGAAAACTGTTAGTCGATAATTCATACTTTATGTCAGTTGAATTATACTAACTAATAAAAGATATCAATCATCGAGCCTTTCGAGAAAGTATGACCTTTGTAGCACCATGATTATGAATACCATCGGAAGGTTCCTATATTTTATTCTTTATTTTAATTTAGCAAAATTGGAAGGTCTCTATTTTTACAAAATTTAATCTAAAAAATCTTTATATTTTTCCTTCTCTTAAAAATAAATAAATAATTAGTGAACACGTGCTCCTTGCCGGCTTCCCTATATCATCTCCCCCGAATCCCCCGACTTCCATTGCAAGGAGCGTACCCGCTCATTTCTCCCTTGTTCTTCTCTCTCGCACACAATTTTACGACTCCCGTCTCCCCTACATTTCTTGGCCCAAGATTTCCCTTTCCTCTCTACAAATAGCAGAACTATCAGCGAATCCATTTGACTGTTTTCTTCCTCTCTTCAACATCCACATTTCCCTCCTTCTTGGTAACGTTTCTTCTCTCTTTTCTCTCTGCAATTTCAATTAGATCTGATCCCTTTTCCCCTTCATTGGGTTTTTCGTAACGATTTGGATCTTTCTTGCTTTGATAGATATATCATGTCTCTGATTGTTTTGATCCCCACTTCGCAAATGTGTTTCTGTTCTTTATATTATCACTGGGTCTTTTGTTATTGTTCTTTTTCATTGCCCTATTTCAATCTCAGGCGGATTTTGTTTTTTCTTTAGTTTTGTTGATGAAATTATAATGTTGTGTTGGAATCCTGCAATGTTGTTTATTCAGATTTGATATTGATAGGTTGGTTTCTGTATCATTTTATCATCTGGGGTTTGAAATCTAGTTGAATTGCTGCGATTTTGGCATTGTAGAGTATTGAAACTGAAGATTTAGTGCCCACCAAAGCATCTGCTTCCAATGGGTTCTTGTAATGGAGAGAATCATCCTGCTGTTGGTGATGTGGAGCAACCATTTAGGATCTTTGTGGGCTATGATGTTCGTGAAGATCTTGCTTATGAGGTTTGTCGCTATTCCATTATGAAGCGATCTTCAATCCCTGTTGAGATCATACCTATCAAACAGGCAGATCTGAGAAAGGATGGTGTTTATTGGCGTGAGAGAGGACAATTTGAAAGCACTGAGTTCTCGTTTTCACGATTCTTAACGCCGTATTTGGCGAATTATAAAGGATGGGCAATGTTTGTTGATTGTGATTTTCTGTATCTTGCTGATATTAAGGAACTGAGGGACTTAATTGACAATAAGTTTGCAGTTATGTGTGTTCATCATGATTACACACCAAAAGAAACTACAAAAATGGATGGGGCAGTTCAAACTGTGTATCCGAGGAAGAATTGGTCTTCAATGGTTTTGTACAATTGTGGGCATCCAAAGAACAAAGTGTTGACACCTGAGATTGTCAATACTCAAACTGGTGCATTTCTTCATAGGTTTCAATGGCTTGAGGATGATGAAATTGGGTCAGTCCCATTTGTTTGGAACTTTCTTGAGGGCCATAACAAGAGTGTGGAGGGTGATTTAACTACTCTTCCTAAAGCAATTCATTACACTCGCGGTGGGCCGTGGTTTGAAGCTTGGAAGAATTGTGAATTTGCAGATCTCTGGCTGAAAGAAATGGAAGAGTATAAGGAGGCCAAGAAGAAATCTGAAGAATAGAGATCAAACATGAAAGTAAGTTCTCAAGGTTTAATTGTGGAGTTGAAATTCTTTGGATATTTGCTTAATATTCTTTAGATTGGTTATGATTGGTTGAACTGTAGATTTCAATATGGTATATCAGATTCTATGAAGGCCTTTGAAAATGGTGCTCTGAAGATTTGTAGTATAGTATTATTACTGGGATTGTAGGAACATACATCATCTTCTAGAAGTACTATTTTTCTGTTGTTCTACATCTGTTCCTACTATAATTGATCAGGTGGTGAATTTCCTAAACATTCTAAGTTGTAGGTTTGATTATCCTCCTTAATTTATCATGTAATATTGTATCAGAAATCAAGAATCTGCTTTCTAATTTATTGTGTAATACTGTACAAGAAAAAAAACTGTGATGAATGTCAGGTTTGTAAGCTTGTAATAGTAATGCTCACAATTTATTGATTCAGAAAGCTATTTGTTTTTTTTTTCCTGATGTATTTCCATTTATCAGGATGGCGGAAAAAATTACATGTCTATTATATATAACGTGAGGTTCTATCTCAAAATAAATTGATTACGAGAGGAAAAATCTACCTATCTTATAAAGAGTGTGAGATCCCATTGGTTTTTTCATTGTGAAATCCTCAATTCCCATGAATAATATGTTTATTACGAATGAGACAATTTTCTCAATTAGGTGTACTGTGCCAATTCTTTTGAGTAATATATCTTGAAATCTTCTTTGATTCTTTATAGACGTTTTAGTAACATTTGAAAAGAATTGTTACTTAAACATCTTTACACTTGGGCATGAAGAAAAAATAGAAGGAAAAATGAAGAGGTTTATGAGCCTACTAAAAACCCGTTTGGATTGGCTAGAGAAAAAAATATTTTTCTTAAAGAAAAATACTAGGTGCATTTTGAGTAACACCCATTTTTGTACATTTCACTAAATTGTCCAACAACTTTTCATGTGGTAAATTTTGTTTTTATTTTTAAAATTTCTTAATGTTTTTTTTGATGTGAGTAGTAAGAAGGGATACACAAAAGTGGGTGGATCTTGGGATGCATGTGAGTATTACTCTTTCAATAAAAATTGTTAAACATATTTTGAAAGTGTTTCAAAAGTTATTTTGAGTAGATGATAAATATTTCAATTTATTCTAAAATGACTTATTTTTAAAATTAAACACTTCAAAAGTTAAATCAAATACATTAATTTGTTAAGAAAAAAATTCTGGCATTACATATAATTGCAAGCACTATAGAAGGACATGAGATTACCAAAAGTACAAACTATATCCACCTCCCTTCCCAGTAGCTTACATTGAATAACTTATCTTTCCTTTGAGCTCTCACATTCACGTGTTAAGTCACCTCTCCTTAAAATTCAGAATGAATTGAATTGTAAATATAATTGGATTGCTTTTGATCGTGTTTATTTAAAAATTATGAATTATGTCACATTTATTGTTACCGTTATCGCTGAGGATCAAACAGTATCGGTAACGATAACAATAAAGGTTAAAATTCATTATTTTTCTTTTTGAACAATAATGATAATGATAACATTGACGATAACGATAATGACACAACGTAATTTTCAGAAAATGATTGGATGAGCATGCTCCACTACTCAATCAGTTTGTATTTTTTTATTACGGATTTGGAAGTGGACCTCATGTGTCATTATAGATGTAGATCACAAGTAAACAATATCGAATGTAATCAAATGAGATCCACTTTTCACATTATCATTTATTTATTACCTTTTAAATGAGGTAAACGCGGTCTAATAACAATATTTTTTTTAAAATCAAGACTTTGATTGAGATAAAAAGGAGAGAAAAAAAAAGAATAGAGAAAATAATGTAAATAGTTCCATAAACATGATGTTTAATCTTAATTAACTGCTAGCTTTAAAATGTCAGTATCTCAACCCACCATTTTTTTGTATTTTATTTGTGACCACTAATACTTTCTTTCACTCTACTTGAAATAATTGGCCCTCCTGTCTTCTCATGTGAAGCAGGATTCCTCCTAAATTATTTCCATTCTCTTGTTGTGAATAACTAAATTTTGGTGAATTTTCACGAATAGGAAAAATATCAAATTATTTATAGTAATAGTAAAAAAAAAAAAAAAAAAATTGATAAATACTGATAGATTTCTATCAGCATCTATTAGTGATAGACTTCGATCAGTTTCTATCATTGATAGACACTGATAGACTTCTATCAGCCTCTATCGATCTCTATAAAAAAGATTAAAATTTTGCTATTTTGTGTAAATAGATTTTTTTTTTTTTTTTTTGATATTTTTGAAAATGTCCATTCTCATTCTATTCTTTGAAAATCTCCCTTAAATTTGTTCTTGCACCTAGAAATCGACCATTTTTAGTCTCATGCTTTTTCTTTTCTTTGTTTGAGAAATAAGAGGTAAAAACTCATTCATCTTTGAAGATGATAATAGACTTTCCGCTCAAATCTATGATTTAGAGAATAAGTATGCAACTCTAGTCTAATAAAATGTGCTTCTTCATGAATAGTAAGTTCGAATCACTTATCAATATATTTTCCATGCAAAATAATATAACATCATAAAATATAGGAAAATTCTTATAAATGGATAAATCTAAAAAATATTTATACTTTATAGCAAAAAGTTCCAAAATGAAACTTTTTGCTATAAAGTGTAAATAATTTTAAGTATTTTTTTATATTTAAAATATATGTACAAGAAGATTTCAAAGGCAAAACAATAAGATCACTTGAAGCATACTAAAATAAAGGCCTGAGGGCAAAACAAATTAAAATAATTAGGTTGTAGCCCTCACATTTGTGTTTGCAAAAATGGCAAAATTTGAACCCCAACCAACATATAAAAATGTAAAATATCGTAAATGCTCTCATTATTCATATAAATGAATGACAAAGTAAGTACGATATTTTTCAATACTTGAAACACATGATATACACTTCGTATATATGATACATTTGACTGATATACTTGATATATACTTGTCAATCATGCACTTGTTTATGTTGCCTTTAGCTTGATAATTTGACTAATAATGATGCACTTGATTGATATATTATTGATAAATTTGTCAATCAACACTCGTTTATCTTGTTGATAAACTTCATATACTTGATTGATATATTTGATATACACTGATATACTGGGTTAATAAACTTGATAATGATGCACCTGTTTGTAACGGTGATGCACAATTGACTGGTATACTTTTTATAAACTTGATAATGAATCAACCGATAGTACAACTTATACATTTGACTGATATATTATTTATAAACTTCCTAATGATGCACTTCTTTACACTACTGAAAAACTGAACTAATATATTGTCGATATACTTAATAATGATACAATGACGTATACTATCGATATATAATATATTGATACACTTTATATATAACATATTAAGTTCAATTTTTTTTATAAAAAAGGAGAATTTTGAAACTCAAGCTTCAAGCAGAATGAAACAATTGTAAACCAACAGAAAAATAGAAAAAGAAAAACTGAGTTGAAAGAGAGAAAAATCAAGACGAGCATTTATAGTGGTTCGACATGATGTCTACATCCACGGTGAATCAGAGAGCCATAACTTGCTCACTCGCAAAATTACCTCACAAGCTACAGAGTTTAAGTAGTAATTTCTTGAGCTCGATGAATAACGATAACTCGAGTTTGATCGTAACCAAAGTTAGTTAACCCCTGTTCCGATAATTACCACATGAGTGACACAAATGCTGGATTAAATTCCCAAAAGTAACAAAACCCTCTTGACGAATGCAATATGAAAAACACAACTCTCTGAAACAATGCTAATAGAGTATCTGTTAGCCAACCCCAAGCTTCAGCATGTCACAAAGGAAGATAAACTTGTCACCATTCAGAACCTTCGTACACATGTCTCCCGGGTTTTGAGTCGTATGAGCCTTAGCAAGTGAAATCTTCTTTTCATTCACGACATCTTTGTTGAAGTGAAATCGCATATCAATATGTTTGGTTCGATTGTGAAAGGTTGGAATCTTTGACAAGGATAAGACACTTTGTGATAGAAAATACATGCAAACAGCGGAAGCAATCAGAATCAATAAGTACTCTAATTACACTTAATTTAAGTTCTAAAAGGATGCATGAAAACATTTTTCAAAGAAGAGAGTTTCAAGATCTTATACCTTTGAAGAATTCCTCCAAATCCAAGCTGCTCTCCACGAATTGAGCTGCAAATCAAAAGTAGACAACCAAGAGAGTATTCTCTACTATTCTTCATCTTGGATTTGAGTAGTGGAACTCTAGAATTGAAGGGAATTGAGGTGGATTTTGGGACGGTTAAGCAGAAACAAATTTTTGCAGAATTTAGGAAGTTTAGCATGCAACCTCTCTTTTCAATTCCAAAAATTGAAGCTTTTTAAGCAACTAATACATACGAGCACTACTTGGTTATGCTGATTGACACCTCAATCAACACCAAGTTAGTGTGATAGGTGTTGATTAGTGGATCAATCCAACAAAAGTTGGATTATTCCATTAGTCACCCATTTTCAAATTTCCATCTTTTTCTTTTATTTAATTTTTCAACAGAGATAAATTTGATAAAGATTAAATCGAAAATTGAATTTTAGAAGATTTGAAAAAAGTTTTATTTAAATAATTGATTAAAAAAATTTAATTAATTAATTAAATAATAATTTAATATCAAATATTGAATTAATTAAACACCTACATGAATCTCATTCATGCTAATCAATATTTAAATCAGTATTTAAATATTTTAAACTCTCCAAATTACATTTAATTTCAATAAAGTTAAACGTTAGTTATATCAAATATAATTATCCAAACCCTAATTTGAAATTGAACAATTCAAATTCAAACCTTAATTTAAAATTTGAACAGTTCAAATTGAATTCCCAAATTGAATTTGAACACTTCAAATTCACTAAATATATTAATCCAAGGTGTCAAGTTTTACGAGCTAGTAGTGGGACCTTATGGACCTATAGATCATGAGCTCCAATGATTTGTGATTAATTGACTAAACTTTTTAAAAAGAATTAATCAATATCCGTTAAGTACCGAGACACACCACTATAGCTCAGTAGTTGCACTCTCCTCACTCTGGACATATTTTTGTCCATTTGATTTAACCGTAATTAGTAAGTCGACCCTTCACAGATTGTTCATAAGAGTGATTGGGTCAAATGTTGTTTTCCCCGAAATTATTGATAACAGGCAGAAATGCACAATTATTATAAAGGAAAGTTATAAAACAATGCAGAATTGTGATGATAAAAATATACAATATTGCGTCCAAATGCATTAAGTTCACAACATTGCGATCGCATGCGTCCGTCGCATTAAAACAGCTAACTTATGTATTTTTGTGCAGAAAATGCGTTGGCGCAAGGCGGAAATGTGATCCGAAGAAATTAACTTCCAAGCGCATTAAGAGATTGCGACCGCAAGGCTATGCGATCATTTGCGCTCGTGAAAATTTGCTTAAGAAGGTGGCCGCATAGAGCCGGTGCATCAAAGTGGGTGCATCTGGGTGAAAGCTAAATAAATCACGATGGGGCAGAAAGTGGATGACGGTTGATTCCGAATTAAGCAAGGACACTCAACTTTTCGGTGACAATTATTCGGCGCATCAGACAGAGAATTAATATTATCCCATCAGTGCAATCATAAGAGAGAAGAAACTTTTCACCCTGAAACTCTATAAATACCGAAGGCCACCTTCACTAAAGGAGTTCGCTCAGTTTACAGAATTCACCATATAGAAAGAAGTTAGCCTTGTTCATAGTTTTTGTTTTACTTGTTATTATTATTATTATATAAATATTACATTTAAATTTCAAATTTGAGTGTTTATTAGGAAAGATAATATATATGTTTAAATTGAATTCTTAAATTTAGATTAAATATGTGAATAATTTGATTTATATTTATTTCTTTCTACTAAAAAGTTAATTAGCTTTTTCAGACCAAAATTTGAGTAATTTATCTTTAAATTCAAATTGTCATCTAAAAATTACCATAATAAACAATTTAGTGATACAGTTAATTATTTAATTAAAATTTGCTCACATTAATGATTTAAATTAATTGACTTTTTACAAAAAAAAAAAAAAAAAAAGGTAAAAGGGGAAAAGATTCCCCGCGGGGAATCCCACGAATTCCCTATGGGGAATCCTCGCCCCGATCCCCGTGGAAAATTTCACGGGGATGGGGAATGAAATGGGGAACGGGGAGGGGATGGGGAATGGCTTCCCCGGCCCCACCCCGTCCCGTGGACATCTCTAATTACGCATGAGTAGCTAAATCTATCGAATGGGTTGAGAAACACTTAGCTAGCATAACCAGATAACTTCATTCTATGCGATTATCTTATTTTATATATGCATCATTCGCCCTGTTATGCATCATAACCAGATAACTTCATTCTATGCGATTATCTAGAGATACTCGGGAGGGTAGTCTAAGGATAGAATCTAGGCTTGGAAAAGTCAGATTAGAATCTAGGCTCGGGAGAGTCAGATTAGAACCGCATAATCAAGAGATAGAAGATTAGGAATAAGCTCTGTTTGCTATTAACGCATCGTATGCACCCTAGAGATGGGATATGATTGTATGTGGTCTCCCTTCCTTGTATGCATCTTTCATCATCGTATAGACAAGAAGTAGAGATTTAGGAATAATCTCTATAGACATTATCGCATTCATCGCATGCGTCCTAACATTAGGAGCTACCGCATTTGCATTGGAAAATGAACTATTATCGCATGAGTGTAGCATGATCGCATAGCTTGGACGCATTCTCAGGAAACACTAGCTAAAGACCTTCTCAACCCATTCCTCCACATACTCATTGTATCTGTCGCATAATTACTCTTTTCTAAAACCCATCGCATACACTTTTATACCTTCAATAACAAGCCAACCAATACTTGATTTATTTGTTACCGCAAAGTGATCTAAAATTATCATCGCATACTATTTTCCTTAGTCCCTGTGTTCGACCCTGGGCTTACCAGGAAACTCAGTAGGATTTATACTTGGGTCTTGCTGAGAAAACTTACATGCACAACGCATATCCTACCATCGCATTCTACACCATTATTTCATCGCATAATACCACGTGTTAAGTTTTTGGCATCGTTGCCGGGGACTTCGACAATACATTGTGCTAACAACAACAAGACAGAAGTCCAAGAATGGTGGAACAACTAGAAGAGAGGGCCGCAAACGCAAATAATATAATGGCCAACCCCATCCTCTTGGCGAATGACCATATAGACCCATTCGGGACTATACGTCGCCTAACCTATATGATTTCTCCCCAGGAATCATGAGGTCAGCGCTGGACGGATCGAGGTTTGAAATGAAACCGGTTATATTGCAGATGATCCAAACTGTCGAACAGTTTGGTGGTAGGCGTGGCGAGGACCCGCACGCCCACCTCCGGAGTTTCATTGAGATCTGCAACACTTTTTTGTCCCCAAACATCTCCGCTGAGGAGGTTCGACTAATATTGTTTCCATTTTCATTGTGACCAGGTATAAAAGTGGGCTTATTCTCTCGAACCAGGGGAGATTACATCATGGTAGCAAGTAGTTAAGAAGTTTATGAAGAAGTACTTCCCTCCAACGGAGAATGATGATGTGAAATTAGCTGCCAAAAACTTGATGGCTAAAATCATGTGGGGTGCAATATGCGATGCATGTCTTAAGGTATGCATTGATTATCATGCGTTGGTGGTCATGTGTTAGAGTGAACTATGCGTTAACGAATGTATGCGATGACCATGCATTCCCGTCACAAATTTTCTTGTGCTCACACCAAGTATAATGCAAACGCAAGTTTCTCGGGTGATCCGAGGTTGAACTCAGGGACTTGTAGCTAAAGGTATGCGATAATGTGTTTGTGGCGGTTGAATAGAAGAATGATGGGGGGGTTTATGCAACAACTACTCCTACTCCTAACTAATAGAAAACACTTATGAGAAGTATGAATGAGAGGTAGAGATATGACAACTGTTGACGTGAAGTAAATGGATAGAAAAATAGACAAAATGTGGAGATGTCTTCATCACAACCCTTAAGAGTAACCGCAAGGGCAACCTCAGCCAACACAAGCTATGCGATCATGCTACACACACTAGAGCCTATTTCTAGGACGTATGCGATGTATATACAACAGGGTCGAGATGACCGCATACCGCCACCGTATCCTACTTCTTGAACGCAGTCATTATCCTCTCCGTAGGGTGCATTCGCTGTGTAATAGCAAATGGAGCTTATTCCTAAGTCTCCATTCTTGCTTATGCAAACCCAATCTAGCTCTCTCGAGCATCGATTCTAACCTAGCTCTCTCAAATTTTAGGTTCTTTCTTTAGACTCTCTCTCGAGTAGCTCTAAAGGTTTGATGGACACATACATAAGACAAGGTAACCGAAAAAGCCTAGTTGACGTAAGATTATTCCTATCTCTAGTGAATACATGCTTACATTGCTTAATGCGACCAACCACTTACCCTCCGGGTAGTTAGTTGTTGCTGACTTTACTCATAGACAAATGTTGCGTCCGCTTATAGACAGGCGTTGCTACAACATTACACTAAGCAAATAAGGTTTTCTCATACACTCGCACAATACACACCTTCCGGTGGTTTGCTACATGCTTCATATCTCTAATCCGTATGACTAAGTATGCGATACTCAAGCAATCTCACTAAGTGATGCAATGAAAGTTAAAGATAATAAGTAATAAAGATGGAGATAGAATCGAAGGAAACACAAAAATGCATTGAACACACAATGTATTGATTTCTTAATCCAAAATGTAATATAATACAATATAAGAAAAGAAGAGAAAATGAAAGGACCAGCTGGAAGCAATGTCTTGCTTCCAACATATGTGTGTCAAAGCTGCCGGTGGTGCCATGGAAGGGCGTTGAAGCTGACTCTCTCAAGATCTAACTTCGGCGAAGGCTCTGGTCATCACTCGGAATGGATGAAGGAGACGAAGAACTCTCAAGCTTCCTTCTCATGCATTAATTTGGATCACAGGGATCCGCCTTAAGGCGAAAAACCCTGGATTCCTCGAAATTCTACTCATCGACTTCTATTTATAGAGCTTGATCTCTGATAACATTAATGGACTGCTCTGATCTGACATTCGCGTTGCGTTAGTCCTTTCCTAAATCTCTACTGGCAACGACGTGGTAGGTAAAATGTCAACATCATCTTTTGATTTTTCCGAGATATGCGTTCATGCGTTCATTCCACCAACCTTGCATTGATTCCACTAATATGCGTTATCGTGTAGCCGCAATCTTGAAATTTTTGCATTCGCTTGATTACCGCAACTTCTACACGATGACCGCAATCGCTTGACGATCGTAACTCCTATGTGATGGATGCATGAAGTTGATTACTGTAACACCTATGCGTTGATTGTATGCGTTCGCCTTTGCAATGGAGAATTTCTACGCATGCGGCGTCTATGAGGTAGCCCGACTTCCGCGTTTGCGTCCACTTCCTGCGTTAGCTACAAAAATAGACAATTGAACGCATAATAACACATAATAATGGGTTAGTCGAGATTCCTAATGCTGAACGACGCAAACTCATTTTCTCATGAATTCCTAAAATAATTTCCGCATATTATGTTTAATAGCCCTCATAATTCTAAATAAAAGGCCTAAGATGATATGCATTTCTGCATGTCATCAGAAAATGCCAGAAGAAGGAAGTTGATCACCAATTTGAATAGGATATCGACGAATCGCTCAGCGACTCCTGGGCGAGGTTTAAGAGGCTGGTAAGAGATTGTCCGCATAACGGCTTACTAGATTGTTTACAGATGAAGATTTTCTACCAAGGATTAAACCCTGCATCGCAGACGGCTACTAATGCAGCAGCAGCTGGAGGTCTGCTGGATAAAACTTATGATGAGGCCAAGAATATCCTTGATCATATTTCTAAAAATCATGAAGACTGGAGAGAAAGTGATTAAAGATAAAGAATTAAAGACAGTGACATGAACAACGGGGCCATCGCATCCCTTTAGAACCAAATAACTGCGATGATGAGTTTGATACAAGGCATCGCAATTAATAGCACGGGGATGCAAAAAGGGCAGGTCAACGCAATTGCTCAAACGACCACAAATTGTGTCATCTGCAGAGAAGCACATCCGATTAAAGAATGCCCAAGTAATCCGCAGTCAATATGCTTCATAAAGAATAACCCTTTCTCTGACACGTACAACCCCGGGTGGAGAAATCACTCTAACTTCGCGTGGAAAAATAAACAACAAAATTTTCAATTGTGGCGCAAAAAGAAGGGCCACCCAGATTTTTTCTGTGAACCAACGGTCAAATGCAAAACCAAGCCAGCAGTTCGCAGGCGCCACAATCTTCATCCTTGGAGAGTTTGCTGAAGCAATATATTGAGAAGAATGAATCAGTGCTTCAAAATCAAGCAATGTCCATCTGCAATCTTGAAATTCAGATGGGACAGATTGTGGGCGAACTCAAGAATAGACCGCAAGGAGCGTTGTCGAGCTCAACTGAGCTCCCTCACAACTCTGGGGGTACAGGAAAGGAACAATGCTTAGCAGTCTCTTTGCTAAGCGAAAAAATGATAGCAGAAATAAGGGATGAACCTATCACGACCAACTTGAATGCGGTGACAACCGATGACCCGTTGACATATGATTCAGAAGAGCCCGAGAAGATGAATCGAAAAGTTGCGTCCAGCTTCAAGCCTCTAGAACACGAGATAGAAGAAGTCCAGCTACCACCATTCTTGCAAAGATTGAAAAAGATACAGAATGATGAAGATAAGATCGCTATAGAGGCAGTAACGCAAAATACTTTGATCCCACAAAAAATGTACGACCCACGAATTTTCACGATACCATGCTCAATTGGAGGGGTCTACATTGGTCAAGCGCTATGCGATCTTGGGGCAAGTATAAATGTAATGCCGCTATCAATCTTCAAACGATTGAATATGGGCAAACTGACGCCTACGACGGAGACTCTTTTGCTTGCAGACAGATCCCGAATACATCCTGAGGGAGAGTTGAAAGATGTCGTAGTCTCAATTGATAGATTCATTTTGTCGGTAGACTTCATTATTTTGGATTATAAAGCGGACGAAGATGCGCTCATCTTATTGGGGCGACCATTCCTCTCGTCCGGTTGCGCTCAAATTGATGGGCACAATAAAACTATAGTCTAAAAGCATGATATGAGCTACGGGTTTTAAAAATCATGATCTAAAAGTAAAGTATGGACTACAAGTTTTAAAAACTATAGTACCAATGTTATTTTTGTACAACAGTCACTAAAAACTCATGATCCAACATCCTAGTACAGACCATATGTATATAAAATCATGGTCTAAAAGCATATTATGAACTACGGGTTTAAAACATGTGGTCTAAAAGCATAGTGTTGATTATAAGGTTTAAAAACTATAGTATAACTTTTATCTTTACACTACGTTAAATAAAAATCATGGTCTAAGATTCTAATACAAACCATATGTATATAAAACCATGGTCTCAAAGCATATTGTGGACTACAAGTTTTAAAGAACATGGTTTAAAAGCATAGTATGGACTACGAGTTTTAAAAACTATAGTATTAATGTTATCTTTACACCATGGTCAATAAAATCCATAGTCCAAGATCCTAGTACTGATCACGTGTGTATAAAACCATGGTCTAAAAGCATATTATGGACCACGGGTTTTAATAGTCGTGGTCTAAAAGATATGAGTTTTAAAAACTATAGTATAACTTTTATCTTTACCCCACCTTAAATAACATAGACTAAAATCAATAGCTGGATTGTCTAGGTTAATGAACCCCTAGGTATAACATTCAGTGAGAGGTACTTGGGGCATATGATGCTTCATTTAAACCTTTCACGTTTCTCCTTTATAATCCATACCGTGAAATCTACCCTCGGCTTCGTGGCATCCTGGGAGTGTCCCCCCTAAATGATGGTGTTTAGGTAGGTCAATGTCAAGGTGGATGGAGAGAATGCTCATAGTAAGTGGGAGCGGGAAGTGCGACAGCATATCCCACGGTCTCCCTCGTTGGATTGAATAAAGTTTTTGTACATCGCCTCGAGGCATCCTGGGAGTGTCCCTCTATAAAATGACAGTTTTGCGCGTTTCGAGATTCGATCTCCTGTAAGAGGATAAGGTTACTTAGTCACTTTGTTTTTCAGCAACAAGTTTTAAAATAGCTACAGCCACTATAGCTTTTCTTAGCGCCGACAAACTTATTGGCAATAGCTTTTCTACTTGGAAACATATGATCACGACAATACTAATCATCGAGAATCTCATGTTTGCCCTTATGGAGGTCTGTCCTCCTATTCCAGCTCCCAACTTCGCTCGAAATGTTCAAGAAGCGAACGAGCGATGGACACAGGCAAACAAGAAGGCCTGAGCCTATATCTTGGCCAATCTTAATGACGTGTTGGCCAAGAAGCATGAGCCCATGGTCTCAGCATGTGAGATCATGGAGTCTCTTCGGGGGATATTTGGACATCTGCCGTCAGTTGAAAAGGGAAAATATTTCCACTGCAACCAGGACGGACACTAGAGGAGGAATTGTCCTTACTGGCTGAAGGAAAGGAAGACCGTCAAGGCTAAGGTCAAGGCAAATAAAGGTAAATATGATTTAATTGTACTAGAAACATGTTTAGTGGAGAATGATGATTTTGTCTGGATAATTAATTTGGGCGCCACTAATCACATTTTTTCTTCTTTTCAGAGGATTAGATTCTGGCGACAGCTGAAGGCTAGTGAGATGACGATGCAAATAGATTTCTAGTTTTAAAAGATGTGTATGTAGTTCCTGAACTAAAGAGGAACCTTATTTCTGTAAAGTGTCTGTTACAATGTAAATATACGCTTTCTTTTAATGTGGATAAAGTGTTTATTCATAAATATGGTGTTGAAATTTGTACAGCTAATCTGGAAAGTAACTTGTATGTGCTAAGACCGTTAGCTTTAAGTTCCCTCTATAACACAGAGTTGTTTAAATCTGTCGTTACTCAATTTAAATGTCAACGAATTTCTCCAAAATAAAATGCCCAAATTTGGCACCTTCGATTAGGGCACATCAATCTCAATAGGATTGAGAGATTGGTGAAGAATAGCCTTCTAAGTGAGTTAAAAGAGCCCAGGTGGCTATGAGTATTTGATCAGTTTTACTGATGATTAGTCTAGGTATGGGTATATTCATCTTATGCAATGGAAGTCCGAATCCTTTGAAAAATTCAAAGAGTTCAAGGCTGAAGTTGAAAATGCATTGGATACACAGATTAAAATACTTCGATCGAATCGAGATGGAGAGTTTTTGGACTCGACATTCCAGGACTATTTGATAGAACATGGAATCCTTTTCCAACTTTTAGAGTTGGATAAACCTCAGTAGAATGGTATAGCGGAGAGGAGAAATAGAACCTTGTTGGACATGGTTCGTTCGATGATGAGTTACACTTCCTTACCGAACTCGTTTTGGGGTTTTGCTGTGGAGACTGCAGTATACATACTCAACTGTGTTTCTTTCAAGAGTGTTGCGAGAACGCCTCTGGAGTTGTGGAATGGGCGTAAAGCTAGTTTACGTCACTTCCGCATTTGAGGTTTCTCAACACATGTGCTTGAGGCGAATCATAAGAAGTTAGAACCACGGTCGAGGTTATGCCTCTTTGTAAGCTACCCTAAAGGTACACGAGGGGGTTATTTTTATGATCCATCAGAAAATAGGGTGTTTATTTCTACAAACGCTACTTTCTTGAAGGAGGATCATATTAGAGAGTACAGTCCATGTAGTAAAGTCGTGTTACGTGAGCTTTCCAACGAAACTACTGAAACTTCAACAAGAGTTATTGAGAGGCCTACTTCATCAGTAAGAGTTGTCGATGATAGTTCATCTAGTAGGTTAATTCCACCTCAAGAGTTTAGGGAACCTCGACGCAGTGGGAGGGTTGTGAACCCACTCGTTCGCTATCTGGGTTTCACGGAAATCCTTGCTATGGTAGCAGATGGAGACGCTGAGGATCTGTTGCTTTATCAAAAGGCAATGGAAGATGTAGACTGCGATGAATGGGTGAAAGCCATGGATCTTAAGATGGAGTTAATGTATTTCAACTCAGTATGGGATCTTAGAGATTAACCTGATAGGGTAAAACCTATAGGTTGTAAATGGATCTATAAGCGCAAACGGGGTGGTGATGGGAAGGTGCAAACCTTCAAGGCTCGACTTATGGCAGAGGGTTATACCCAGGTAGAGGGAGTCAACTATGAGGATACTTTCTCGCCTGTTTCCATGTTAAAGTCGATTCACATCCTCCTATCCATTGCAGCTTATTATAATTATGAGATCTGGCAAATGGACGTCAAAAAGACCTTTCTAAATGGAAATCTTGAGGAGACCATTTACATGGTGCAACCCGAAGGATTCATTGCCCAAGGTCAAGAGCAAATAGTTTGCAAACTGAATCAATCTATGTATAGGCTGAAATAGGCATCCGATCTTGGAACATTCGGTTTGATACTGCGATCAAATCGTATGGCTTTGACCAGAATGTTGATGAACCTTATGTGTACAAGAAGATCGTCAATGCTTCAGTAGTTTTCTTAATGTTGTATGTAGACGATATACTATTCATTGATAATGATATAGGTCTACTAATTGCAGTTAAGAACTAGCTAGCGACCCAATTCCAAATGAAAGATTTGGAAAATTCTCAATTTTTTCTGGGTATACAAATCTTTCGGGATCGTATGAACAAAGTCCTAGCACCTCTCAGGCATCGTACATTGACAAGATGTTGCTCAAGTACTCAATGCAGGACTCCAAAGGAGGTCTACTGCCATTCAAGCATAAAATCACTTTGTCTAAGGACATTGTTCTAAAATGCCTCAAGAGGTTGAGGAAATAAGACGGGTCCATATGCATCTGTCGTTGGCAGTCTGATGTATGCGATCATTGTACTAGACCAGACATCTACTACGCTGTAGGAATAGTCAATAGGTATCAGTTTAGTTAGGCTAGGGTCACTAGACCACTGTGAAGAACATCCTCAAGTATGTTCAGAGAATGAGGACTACATGCTCGTGTATGGATTTAGGGATTTAATCCTTACTGGATACACGGATTCTGACTCTCAGACTGATCAGGACTCTCACAAGTCCACTTCAAGGTCAGTCTTTACTGTTAACGGAGGAGCTGTAGTATGGCGAAGCACTAAGCAGGGGTGCATCACTAACTCCACTATGGAGGCAGAGTACGTAGCGGCTTGCGAAGCTGCTAAGAAGGGCGTCTGGCTCAAGAAGTTCTTGATAGAATTAGTAGTTATTCCAGATATGTCTAGGCCAATCACTCTCTATTGTGATAATAGTGGTGCTGTGGCGAACTCCAAGGAGCTAGAAGTCACAGACGTGACAAGCACATAGAGTGGAAGTATCACCTGATCCACAAGATAGTGCATCGAGGGGACGTGGTCGTCATTAGATCCCTTTGGAGGTGTTACTGACCCGTTTACGAAGGCTCTCAAAGCTACAGTGTTTTGAGGGTCACCTTCAGAGCATGGGTCTACGGGACCACCCGCGGTTGGACTAGGGCAAGTGGGAGATTTTCTTGTACTGGCTTTTATGCCCTAGTTGATTTTTTTGTACTTATTTTTGTACACCCACTTTGCTTTAGGACAAATGGGAGATTTTTGGGGTTGATGTTCTAAAGTCTCGTGTCCTATAGTTTGTAAACAGTTTGTACGAATGCTTGTGATGTATAATATATGATATTTACTTCACTTCTTGATTTTGCTCATCTGGATATTTTATTTGTTTTACCACAAACCTATAAACTAAAATCCATGGTTGTCTTTATGTAACTTAAGCATGTTATGGTGATATACAAGTAGATCATGTCTTAAGTGATAACCAAAATGGTCTGTAGTATATGAATATAGGAGGTAAACCTTATCCTTGTTACGCTATGGATGCGACCCGCTTTGTGGAATAGTTATAAGTGTTGTGACTTGTCACAGATGCTCTGATCTTAATCATTCATATAGGGGACATACGAGCAGGGCGTCCTATACAAAGAGTTTGTATAAGACCTGACCATGAAGTGTTAACGTCTCGTCATATAACACCATTCATGACAAAGACTTCACTTCACTAGGGGAACACGATCGTATATAACCTTTCCTCCTCCCCTCTACCAATTCCATCAAAGCCCACCCTTTGGATTCTCACTCTGAGAATACTGAGGGCTCCGAGTGGCGGTGTCGTTCCCGTTTGCTGTTGTTTGTGCGAAGCTGTTCGTGTAGACAACTAAGGTGTTGCTGGGCGATTACTTGTTGGGCTAGAAAATGCGAAAGGAGTTCATTACCGTTTTGCCTTTGTATGTTCTATCGGTCTTTTTGTTTTTATCTTTTAAGCATGCCATTAATTTAGCATTATAAATGCATATCTATATGTTTGAATGTATATATGGAAATTCTGTCACAATGAATTAAAAAGATCCGCTTCCGCTCATAGGTACTCTTGTATAAGTTCCTTCAGGTAGGACTATGTTGTATTGTTCATTAAAGGGATCAGTGATACTTAAGGAGTTAGATGTAACTACAAGGGAAAAACAGTAAATTGGCCTAGTTGTAATAGGAGCGTTTATGAAGGGTTATCGTACTGTTGACTGGTTATATCTGATGGACATAGAAATATATCTGTGGTAAGAAGAGATCAGTTTTCGATCTTTAGTGAAATGCCTGGCAATTAACGGATGGTGGATCTCGTGGCTAAAGAGTTTAGTCAGCTATTCACATACCGTTGGAGCTTCGAACCATAGGTCTATAAGGTTCCCTTGGTAGCTCAATGGATTCAAGATGAGAATAAGTTTTTTGGTCAGTTTGAAGTGTTCAAATTGACAAGAGGGAGTTTGATCATATATGATATGATTGAACTGGTTAATTATATATGATATTATTGACTTTATGTATGAGATACATTATTTGGAGGAAAATGGATATAAATATGATTTATATCTAGTGGAAGAGAAAACACTATAGTTTATATATTATATTAAACCATAAGTTAATGAATATAATATGATTATATTTATTATTTTTAATTGGACAATTATAGGATAATTGTGTCGGCATTTTCTCCATAACCGTGTGATAGTGGGAGGTTAGATTCAGTTTTTGTACCTGAAGAATAAAATGAAAATCTTTTTCATTTTGGAAAAAGATCACATAATTCGCTCACGAAGTGTATATAGCTTATCGCATAGCAAACCGAGAGACTACACGATAGCTCAAAGTTTCTACATGATCGTATACACGCGCACCTCTTTCTAAACGATTGCATAGGGTTTGCTAAACGATCGGTAGCTCTTTCCTAAACAATTGTACGCTCGAGCATTTATTAAACGATCATCTATATGATCGCAGCCTATTTACTAAATGATCGTGTACCTTCTTCTAAACGATCAAGCATCGTCTATACGATAGACCCTACCTTCTCTCACTTGCTTGGTCGTGGTATATGATCTTCGTTTCCTCCTTCCCTCTACCAAATCCAACAAAGCTTACACCTTCTGGATTCTCACACCAAGAATATCGAGAGTTTTAAGTGATGGTGTCATCCTCATTGATGTGTTCACGTGGAGGCCATTCGTGAGTAGACAATCGGTGATTTGGTGAACGATTGCTTGGACGTTCTAGCGAGAGCGAAAAGAGTAGTCCAATGTTCGAGAGCAAGATTTTGGTGAAGAAGAATTCTTCAACTAGTATGTTTTCTTGTTCTCTTGTTATTTAGTTCCCAAAGCATGCCGGTAATTTGTTGCGAAATGCATATCTGTTCTAGTAGATTGTAAATGTGAAAATTCTGTCACAATGTATTTCGAATGATCCGCTTCCGCTCAGAGATACTCTTGTATAAGAGTCCCTTCAATTGGTATCAGAGTCAGGTTCTGATATTCCAAATTCATTAATGCAAAGAATTGCATTTACTTTCTCGGTGGGTAAAAGCATGCCTACTCTCTGTTTAAGCGTTAAATAGTTTGTGGATGTGGGATTCATGGAGTTTTTGGGATGAAGCCTCTGGATTATTTAAAATTCTTTTACATTTGAAGTTAATTGTAAGGATCCTGGGTTTTTTGGCATATTAACTGCTATTGAGTCTGTAATTTCAAAGAGTTTGAGTCTGTGAGTCGTTCATGAAAAAGCTTCGTAGCAAGGGTTCTGTTCTTCAAGGATGAAAACGTACAAGCGTTGGTCGGGTCGTGTAAACGATGGGGTAGACAATCATTGAGTATCGGATACTCGTGAGCTGGTTAATGCACGCACACTAGACGATCGTGTAGCTCAACAAGCTTCATCGCTTTGTTCCTGACTACACGATCGCAGAGTAAATCATTTACTTAAATCACTTGTTAAGGGATCGTCTAGACAATCGGGCTTCACAGCTACATTGTCGTCTAAACGATCGTTTAAAACTCGCGTGTTTTTGTCTTGTGTGCTAAACAATCGTTTAGACGACAATGTAGCTGGCTGCGTTTACTAAACGATAGAGAGCTTCGCCCAACAGTTCAAGACCTGGTTCGCCTGTGAACCTGTTTGCTCGTTGAAAATGTATTTGATAGAGTTCTTACTTTCGATTTTAGAGGTGGTTCATCCCAGTCCATTAATCTTTGTGAATGTACATAGGATGTATATTTTATTTATATGTCATATGATATGCCATATAGAAGAAATCTCACTTTAGGTTATGCATTAGTCATGCATCATCTCTTTATTATAAATGTTATGATTTAGAAAAGCATGATTTAATTTACGTAAGAGCATGCTCATGCATCATATAATATAAGAGTTATATTTATGCATGCATCATCTTTATATTATAAGTGTTATAGTATAAGGGTGTATAGAGCATGTTTGCTTGGTTCGTTACTTGTATGTAAAAGTTATGTATAGTAATGAATAGACATTACATGAAGCATGACACATAGGTTAAATTTATAAGAGTTATAAATACCTATGTGTGTGGCAATGTGGTTTTAGTTGTTTCTTTTATAAAGGTTATAAGGAAATTAGAACTAAAATCTGTGAGAAAGATATGCATGCCAACTTAGGTTTGAATCATGGTTTTAAAAATTTTTTAAAACTTGGTGGAGATAGACCTAAGATCACAGTTCTAATATGATTAATAACCTTAGGCTTTAATCTTTTAATCAGTTTAATAGGATTAAATTGACTAATAAAAGATTAAAGTGTAGCAAATCTACCTATAAGGGACGTTTTGTATAAGGCGGGTTCTGTCTAGGCTGGGGTATTTAAGGTGACAAAAACAGAACACCCCTACCTGAGAACCTACTTGGAAAGGTGATTTAGATAGATTTGATGGAAACCTTGTAACTAAGTCGTTCAAACTAAGCATGAGGTTCTTCTTTAAGCCCATAAAGAACTTTACAAAGCTTGCACACCAAAGAAGTGGAATTAGTTCTTTCAAAGCCACTAGGTTACTCCATAAAAACTATCTTGGAAAGCAACCCGTGTAAAAATGCATTGTTAACATCTACTTGTCGAGTACTCCAACCACAAGCAAGAGCCATTATTAGGAGAACTCGAATCATGATAAGTTTTACAATCGGACAATATGTTTTTTGGTAATAAATATCAGCCACTTGATGGAAACCTTGTGCCACTCAGAAAGTTCTATATCAATAGAAAAATCTAAGTTTCTCTTTATTTTGAAACCCATTTCCAAACAACCACATTTTGATTTTTTGGTAAAGGAATTAATTCCCATGTCTTATTTCTTAGTAAAGCTAAACATTCATCTTGTATAACTTGTTTCCAATGAGGGTATTTTAGGGCTTCTTTAGCATTTGAAGGTTAAATGTCAATGTAATCAACCAAGGGATCCGTTGGTTTTAAAATACCTTTATTTTCTCTTGTAACTATGAGGTGGATATTTTGTGTAATTAGCTTAACAAAATGTTCTGGTATGAATGAAATACCAATACGAACTTGACGGTTATCATTGTTGGAAAATAGAGGTGATGTGGGAGGTTAAATATTGGAAGGTAAATATGAATCTACAATATTTTATGACAAAGAATTATTAGTGGTAGGTTGGGGTGATGAATGATCAATGATAGGTAAAGTCTGGGTAACATTAGTATTATAGTGGAGAAAGAAACAAAATGTTTAACTTATTGGAGTTAGCATGCAATTAGCTGAAGCAAACAGAATTATTAAGCACTCTAATTCAATCAATTTTAGTATCTAAGCAAGCATGTTCATAAACTAAATGTAGGGTTTGAAAATATACCTGTGAAGAACTCTTAATTTCAGCAAATCTAGCTCGAATTTCCTCTTCAAATGCTTGTAGACCACCAGGATCTTCCCTACTATTCTCTAGGACCTTAGATTGAATTATGGAATCCAAAATGAGTTTGAATTTGATGGAATGTAGAGGGATTTTCTGGTTTTTTGGTCAAATGTATGAGAAAACCGATTTTCTCATTAATTTCCCATTTTTTTACCAGCCTCAATTTAGCTGAATGAAGTCGATATTTGTTCCATTTCTTCATGCAATCCAATTGGATATTAGATTGACACTGTCATGCCCCCTCCCGAGCTTTGCCTCTCAGACATGGGAGGAGACGTGAAGACAGCTAATATCACCCTTGTCATACCAACTGCCCAACATCATATTATTCCACAAATAGCTAATAAATGAGCACTTAATTAATTTTGATGAACAGTTACAAAAGTTTATACTATTGCACAATATTAGCTTTAACAATCCTAACGACTTTCAAAGATAGCCCAGTCCAAGCCCCGCATTGTGAGAGAGTAGCAGTTCTAGACATTTGGTGACTTTTCCCAAAAATGTTCCTCTTTCCGCTACCTGGGGGACGAAAAAGAAAACATTGAAAAACGTGAGCTAAAAAGACCAGTGAGTGGTATCCTTCAACAAACGAAAATAAGTTTGATTTAAGGAATGCATTTGTGGGAAAACAATTTTCACACGAAGATAATCATCACAACAATAATGCAACCCATCTATCTTGGTAACTGGATAACCCTGGCACGATCATGTATCTCCTCAGGTATTCCAGTGAATTCCCGATATGAATGATATGGAAACAATCCCAATACCCTTATAGCTCGCCGAATGTGACATGTCGACATTATCCCACTAGACATGTTGTAGGCACGCTATTAATTCCTCAGGGTACAATCCTAGTTTCCAATGCAAGTCACAATAAATAAAATATCATGAATTAAATCAACCAATAAAATCCAAGAAAAACACATTTCCCGATCATGTCAATTTTTCAAACTTTTCATATATATAATAACATATATATAGAATTCAACATAACAAAATAATAAAACCACTCACAGTCTTCTTGTTTATCCTTCAAGAATTTTCCTAGCACAACTTCTGGCTTGGTTTTCCTTGAATTTCACTTCTTTTTAAGAAATTCCAAATTAGTCTAAAAATTCCATCAATAATTCCCTTTTAATCCAAAAATAACTTAAAATGAGAATACCAACTTACCCCCTTTAGAAATACCAAAGTAGGCCTAACTTTCCAAAAAAAAAAAAAACCTTTGGAGGTTATTTGGTAGGTTGATGGGCGCTGGGGTTGTTAGGAGGTGTTGCCACACACAACTGGGCACTGCTAGGCGTTAAGTATTACACAGGGTGAGCAGGGATGTAGCGCTGGACGTCACGTTGGGTTGGGCGTGAGCCTGGGCAATCGCGCATGTAGTGCTAGCGGTGGAATGTACGCCGGCGTGCGTTAGGGCGTCAGCCGTGTGGTCGAGCGTGCATTGGGTGTCTGCGTGCCTTGCATTAAGCGTTTGTGCACACTTGGGGTAGAGCGTTTGTGCGCACCTGGCGTAGAGCATCTATGTGCTGGCAATGACGCACGGGCAAGGATGGCGATGGGACTATTAGGCGTGCCTGGCCTATGCAATCAGCTAGGCCCCCTGTCTTCCAATGCCAATTCCTCTTTCCTCATAACTCCAACTCAAATGGCAGCCTTGGGCCTCTTACTTCACTCCCTTCTGGACACTCTCACACTAGAATCATTCATAAGGCATGATTGAATTGTGAGAACTAAACTCCCCAAACGGCCCTATTTATAGGTGTCCAGAATTTCCTAACGCTTAACACCTCCTCCTTCCTTGCATATCTAGATGCCTTCCTCTTATGCTGCCAATGTCTTCCAATTGCCACCTCTGCCCTGAAGTGACTTCATTTCCTTTAGCCAATGCAAAGCCCTAACTTTGCATGTCCTCTCATGCGCCCACCTCACCTTTGTTGAAGCTCAAATCACCCTTGGTTAGCCACTTGTCTGAATGAGTTGTTAACTTAGCCTTGTTCTCCAAGTCACAATTTTGTCAACGCAAACCAAATGACCACATGCTCTCTTGATCGCATGATCTCATCCATGCTTGACTCTTCCTTGGCCCTCTCTAACCTCAAGTCCATCGCATGTCCTCTCTTGGGCGCACACTCCTATAGGAATGTATCAGCAACAGCGGAAGCAACAAGGATCATTTAAGCACTCTAATTCATTAATTTTGGCAAAATATAAAGCATGCTCTTGCAGAAACAAGTGAGTTTCATGACACACCTTTGTAGAACTTCTTCAAAGCTCGATCTCCAGCTGCAATCTTCTCTAAATCTTGTTGTAGACCACCTCAAGATATTCCCCACTATTCTCTTGGTGCTCTAGATTGAGTTGTAGGACTCAAAACAAGCTTGAATCAAGGGATTATGGAGAATTGCTCACAGTAGTTGTTGAAGAACGCTTTCTTCAGCACGAATTTTCTCTAAAATTCTCTCTTGATTGCATCCCTCAAACTCACTCCAATCTCTTCAATATATTGCAAATCATCATACAAGGAAGAGAGTTACATGAGTTGTAGCTCATGCTTGGAGTTAATAAATAAGAGGAAATGGAAAATGTGTGAGTATGAAGAAGATGGATAATAGAAAAACAATTTTATCTCAAAATCAAAACTTGATTTTTTTAGAAATCCATTTTGATTTTAAAACTGAAAAATTTAATTTTATAAAATTAATTTTTAAATAAAACTTAATTATTTTAATATCAAATATTAAATTAACTTTTACACACATCCATCTTTATATATTTAGATCATATTTAAATATAAATTATTCTATTTCATTTAATTCTCAAATTAAACACATAATTATATCTCATATAATTACTAATTCCCTTAATTCTAATTTGAACGTTTCACATTAACTTATCACGCTATTTTAGAGTTAGTAGGGGAACCTCGCGGACCTAGAGATCATGGACTCCAACGATTCGAGGTTAATTGGCTAAACTCATTAGACCAAATTAACCCCCATTCGTTAACTAATGAGTCACTCCACTAAAGTCTATATTTTCACTCCCCTCACTGTAGATATATTATGTCCACATGATTTAATCATAATTAAAAAGCCAACCCTTCACAGGTTGTTTGTAATAACGACTGGGTCAAATATCTATTTTACTCCCGGGATTACATCTTGTTCCTCAAGTTCCTATTGATCCTCTAATGAACAACTGGTTTGTGATCCAATCACTAAACCAAACTCTCTCAGTCTAGTGAGAGGGTGGGCCCTTTGTTCAAGACCTGGATTCAGTACTAGAGAAAACAACCTTTCTCCTATCCCTAAATTGGGTAGATGTGAACTCCGTCTTGCACCCTATGTCCCCAACTATCTATTAGGTCCTACCCCTGAAATGGGAGGCTTATTGAGTCGGCGCTATTGAGCCAACCCTCACCTATGCAAATCGAAGGATAATCTCGAATAAACAGAAGTTTATAGTTAGCTCAGGATTAAGATCGAGTTACCTAAGTCATCTAAGTGAAATAGTCAGTCATATACAGTAAACAACATTATAAAGTAAGAGTGACTTATTTCTTGGTCTGATCTTATGCAAACTCATTGCATAGGACGCCTTCACTCTTCATGTCATAACATGTACAAATTAGGATCACACCGTATGTAACACTTTACAGCCCTTTATAACAACTACAGAGTAGACCGCATCCAATAGTGTTACCAGAATAAGATACCCAACCTTATTCATGTACTATAGATCATTTTGACTATTTACTCGAACTTGATCCACTCTTATGTCTCTACATAAAGTTCAAGTACTCATGTAATAGTCATGGGTGTTAATTTATTGGATTTAGACTTTCATACAATTTATAAAATCAATAATAAATATATTGATCATAGAAAATGTTTATCATTTTACAAACTGCGAATTTTAGGACATAAAACCCAACACCTCCTTTCTCACTCACGGCTCTCCCTTGGCGCATGCCCTCCTCAATCAATGCATACCTTCATGCACTCAACATCCATACTTAGGTCATCACATGATTTCTTCATCGCATGCCATCACAACCAATGCCAAGACTCCTCGCCTAAGCCAATCCTACCACATGCGTCCATGAGGCTCTTTCTAACCTCAAAGTAACTTAGCCACACATGGCTTCATCGCAAGGGCTCCCTCTTCCTCAATCAACTTTACCTCAACTACTTTGGCTCATTGGCAAGCTTTGCCACCAGTCTTAACCCTTCAACGCATGGTCTCAACATATGGCAAGACTCAATCGCATCTAATTCATATTTAGCCTCAAGAGGTCCTTTATGGTCACATACCTTATACGTCCACTAACCTCAATATCCTCTTCCCTTAACCAACTCCAATGACAATGTCATCGCCTAACCTTATAGTGGTAAAGCAACCAACGCATGTTTCCAACACTTAGCTAAAATTTTATCACCTAAAACCTCACTTAAACACAACTTACGTTTTATCCTTTAAGGTCTAGGTTTCAACACTTAATGCATTTTCCTCCTCTTTTATTCCTCTACAAGATTCCTTATTAACCAAGTTCTAACCTATTTCACTTAAGTGAAATTCAAGGTTTCACCGACACCAAAATCATGATTAAGAGGTGGATGCCAGGTGTAGAAGAAAGTGGGTGAAGTGGTAAAAACCCACCCAACTCTTTATTTCATCTTTAATTGAATTTTGTTTTAAAAATTCAAATTGATTTTGAAATTCCAAATTTCAAAAATTAAAGTGAAATCTAATTTTATGAAATACTAATTCAACAATTAATATTTAAATAAAATTTATTAATTTTAATCAAAATTAATTCTATAATTAATTTTAAATAAAATTAATTCTTAGTAATTAATTAAACAGTTTTACTTAATTAAATAAATTTAATATCAAATATTAAATTAATTAATTAAAAACCAATTCTTAACATGAATCTATATTCATGTCTTTAATATTTAAATAAAATTTAAATATTCTCTAACTCTTCGATCTCATTTAATTAGATAATTAAACGTTCAATTATATCATATATAATTAATAACTCTCTCAATTCAAATTCGAACGTTTCAAATTTTCTCATCACGCTATTCTAAGGTTTAATCAATTTGTGAGCTAGTAGGGGGACTTAATAGGCCTACAAATCATGGGCTCCAACGATACGAGATTAACCAGCTAAACTTTTAACCCGAATTAGCCTACATTCTTTAACTACTAGGTCACTCTATTAAATCCCAATAGTTACACTTCCCTCACTGTAGATATATTTGTGTGCTCTCGATAAAACCATAATTAGTAAGTCAACCCTTCACAGGTTGTTCGTAATACCGATTGGGTCAATAGCTGTTTTACCACCAAGATTACATCTTATTCCTTAAGTCCCACTGATCCTCTATTGAACAATTGATTTGTGATCTAGTCACCAAATCGAGTCCGCTCGAACCAATAAAAGGGTGTGGCCCCTTGTTTAAGACTCAGAGTCAGCACTTAAGGAAACAACCTCTCTACTATCCCTAAAAGCGAGTAGGAGTGAATTTCGTCTTGCACCCTATGTCCTTAGCTATCTACTCCGTCTTACCCCTGAAATGGGAGGCTTATTGAGCCGGCGTTGTTGAGCCAACCCTCACCCATACAAATTTAAGGATAATCTCGAATAAATAGGAGTTCATAGTTAGCTCAGGATTAAGGTCTAGTTACCTAAGTCATCGCTTTGAAAGATCCAGAAAGAGCCAATCTTAAATAGTAAACAGCTTTATAAAGTAAGAGTAACTTATTTCTTGGTCCGATCTTATACAAACTCTTTACATTGGATGCCCTCACTCTCATATCTGCACATGGATGGATCAAGATCACATCGTTTGTAACATTTTACAATAATTATAATATTTACAAAGTGGGCTGTATCGATAGTGTCCCCAGAATAAAGTACCCAATCTTATCCGTATACTACAGACCATTCTGGTTGTCTACTCGAACTTGATCCATTCTTATGTCTCCACATAAAGTTCAAGTACTCATGTAATAGCCATGGATCTTAGGTTATTGGATTTAGGTTATTTCTTAAATGAAATGAACAATTCATACATTCAATAACAACTTTATTGAATACAACTTCAATAACATCTAATACTAATTAACATAATAAGTTTATTGTTTACAAATCAAGAGTTTTAGGACATAAAACCCAACATATCAAACGTTGCAAAAGGAAAAATGTATTAATTAAACGTAACATTCTGAGACACAGACTCTATCATCAACGAAGACATTTATAGCCTTTTCGTTGATTACTATACCCAGTAAAAGCACATGGTTGAGACCGAAAACTAAGTTTATGAGTATAATAAGGATGAAGACATGGATAGTAACAACTACCAAAGGTTTTAAGAAACATATAGTTCAGACGAGTTTGAAAAAGTTTGAACATAGGACTTTCTCCACGTAAGGTTGTAGAAGATAATCTATTAATCATGTGTATAGTAGAGGAAAAAGCATCTTCCCAAAAATCAAGAGGCTAGAAGCTTGGGATAAAAGAGTAATACTCATGTCAACTACGTGACGATTTTCTCTCAACTATGTGACGATTTTCCTAAGAAGTATAAGGACAGGAAAAATGATGTTTTATCCCATGACTTTGAAGAAAAGAAGTAAAAGGCTTAAACACACTATCTCCATCATATTGAAAACGAATAATAGAATAGCCGAGTAACATTTCAACAGTGGATTTAAACAACAGATGTAGAAAATGCATCAAATTTATTGACAAGAAAAAGATAAATCCATGTATAGCGTGAGAAAACATCAACAAAGCTTATATATTACTATTTAAAACCATTTTGGGATGTTGTGTGAGAAGGATCTCAAACATCCACCACAACTAATTGCAATGGTGTTATATAGTTTGTAATAGAAGAAGGAAAGAGAAGAGAATGAGACTTTTCAATAGCACATGCATGACAAAAATTATACTAATTATAAAAGGTAAAGAGACATTACAAAGTTTAATAACATGATGCATAATAAGAAATGCAGAGCGTGATAGAATTAGTCTAGACTTGTATTCAAGGTGCATGAATTAAATTTAATTAGATACATGAATAGTTGAATACATGAATTACAAGATACATTGATGAATGTTCATGTATTGGTGAAAAGTCACATGTATTGCATTTATCATTGATATCTTTTAATGTATTTTCCTACTAGGATAGATATGTATAGGATTTGTCATTTGTAAGCAAGCAAAGAAGATAAAGTAATATTCAAGTTCTAGTTTCTTCAATCTTGTATGAGTAAGAGAACGATCTTCATTTCTTATCTATTGAGTTGTATTGTGAAGGCCTACCTCGTTTCCAACAGAGTGACCAAGTCTTCTATGCCAAATGTTTAACAAATTTACCATTAGATAGAGATGCACACAAAACAATAAGTAATGGTAATAAAAAAAAAAAAAAAACTATGATCTATGAAGCACAGATATTTCATGCGAGGTAAAGAATCCTTATCAGACACATATAAGATACCAACACTTTCAGATACTTCCCAGATATATATCTGACACACGATTTGACGTATCTATTTCTACGCATACGTTTTTTTTTTTTTTAAGAAAACAGGTAAGCAACTCATCTAATCATTCTCAATCTAAAACTAGACAACATATTTAAAAAACTCACTACTCGAGTCCAAAACTAAAAAGAAAAATAAATAAATAATAGACCAAACCTTTGAATTATCTAATTTCTATCTTCACATTTGAGTCCCCAGACAGTCCACCAAAATATAAACCATTTGGATATCTTCAACAATTTAATGAAGAAGTTCTTTGTTTATCTTCATATTTCTCCTTCTAATCTTATTCTTCTTCTTCTTTGTAATATGAGTCACTTTTCTATTGTATTTTATTAACTATTATACTTTAACATCATAGATGTTTTTTCTATTGTATTCCAGTGTTTGTATTCTATTTTGTGCTATTGTTATTAACTTGTATGCTAAATTTATCTATATCCTAGATTTTTTTAAAGAAAAAGAAAATGTATCTTCAACATATATATTAAAAAATATATAAAAAAATGACACATCCTTAGACGTATCCGTATCTTAGTTTTTTAGAAATATGACGAATCGCCGTATCCGATCGTATCCNTATATATATAAATGATGCATCCTTAGACGTATATGTATCTTAATTTTTTAGAAATTGATGAATCGTCGTATCCGTATCGTGTAGTCGTATCTGTGTCTGTGCTCCATAGACTATGATAGAAGTAGGATTAGATACTTTAGGGTCATAATGATGAGACGGAGAGGATGCATGATGCTTTGTGAGATTAAACTTGTACAACCTATCATGACGTATTCTCTTGAGGAGTATTTGGCCAGTGGTTGGATCATTCACACAACAAAAATCAAGGTGAAACTTAAAACAAACACAATATCTTTATAAAATTAAAAGGCACTGACTAGATTTTTAGTCGGGATTGGGTTGTCATTCCCACATTAGAAAATTATCATTGCTGAGTTTCACCATCAAGATCTTGTTGCTTGGACTCATAACTTCATTGCTTGAATTAGAACTATCTTCACTTGATTCAGCTTTTGTATCACTAACCAAGTCCACTTTTGAAGATTTAAAAAAATAATTTTCATTTTTCTTTATTTTTCGTATTTGACTATAAATTCAAATATTTTTTTCCGTAAAGATTAAAAAAATTATCATAAAAAAATATTTCAAAATAGAAATTGAAAAAACAAAATAGTTATCCAGTAGGACCTTATAAGTTAGACTTATTATACATTAAAAAAAGATCGAAAACCTATTAAAAGGAAAATTATTTCAAATGGTAAAACTGTTGAAAATATTTACAAGATATAACAAATTTTTTGAATTATCAATGATAGATCCTGATGGGCACTGATAGACCGATAGAAATCTATCGATGCCCATCAGGATCTATTATTGATAGTTCTAAAATTGTATTATATTTTATAAATATTTTAGTTTATTTTTCTATATTTAAAAATAGTCCTTAAAGAAACTTGGACTAAACTTGTAATTCTAATTTTTTATTTTCTTCCCTACAAATTATATATTTTCTAATATTTTCACATCTTAATTGTCAATGATTATTTTTCTTAATTTGCTTTTTACTTCTCCCTTCTAAACTTTATTTCGGTTGATGTTTTATTTACTGTGGTGCTTTGATCTCGAACTCTGAGATTTGTTGTTCTATAATAATATTATCTATTTAAAAAAAATTGCTTTTTATAATTTCTCCCCAAAATTGGCAAGAAAAAGGGGCCGTTCTCTCTTGTCGGTGGGCCGAAATTCGACTAAGATTGCGTGTGATTTCTTCTGTGGTTGAAATGGAAACAACGGACACTACTTTCTCTCTCCTGAAAATTATCTATTAAATTTTCATCATTAATTAATATCTAACTCTTAAATATCTCTCCAAAAATACCTAAAAAAAACCTTTTTAGGTAATGTGTTAAATAGTTTAAGAAAAAGATGGTTGAAACCATGGGCGTGGGCCAAACAGGGGCAGGAGCACATATTTTTATTCTTCTTGATTTATTTTTAAAATATTATTAATTCTTCCATACATATATAATATATTCTAATGTGTTAGATTTTAAGTTGCTTTAATTTAATATCCATTTGGTCTTTGTATGGATGCACGGTTATTATTTAACATGCATAAAATACGTGTGAGACTAAACTAAAAATTCATATCATTGTTTAAGTAAGATAGTCCATATTCGAAAGTGTACAAAAGCAACTTAATTCTCTAACTTTATACTATTGCACATAAACGTATATCTAGGAGGGGTAGTATCAAGTATAGGCACCACCATAACTACGTATATAAAATATTGTCAACTTAGATACATGACAACAAAAAAATAAATGATGGTGGATTATCATTCAAAAGTAGTTCAAGAAGAATGGTTGATCAGTACTGCAATGAATATTGATTTGACCAATCAAATTTCACTAAGTCATCACAAAAAAAAAAAAAAAAAAAACTCCAATTTAGTAAATTTAGCGTCAAGTAAGTTGTTCTAAATTAAAATTTGGAAACAAATCAATGGCAAACTTGAGAAAAAGATCACGTGTCTTCTCCTAGCCATCTAATCACCACGATAAACTTAATTAAAATAATCGGCGATTAAGCCTTGATCCAGATCAATAATTTAGCTAGTAGTTCAATTGAGCCTAACATTGTATAAATTAGATCGGGTATGATAATCTAAGACCAGGTGAAAGATTGGGCCCAAGCCCAAGTCCATATAAGATCTATAAAAACACTATAAATAGGAGTCCTATTCTTCATTTTGAAGGGAGATTGGAAGAACTTAAAGATCGAAATTTTTAAGCTTGAAGACCAAAGCTTTGATGAAAACACTATAAATAGGAGTCTTGGAGATGGGAAGAGCTTAAGACCAAAATGTTTAAACTCTGAAGATTGGACGAAGTTTTGAAGCTTTGAAATTCTAAACACTAAAACTCTAGAGAGTTTTTAAGCTCTGAAGACCCAAACTCTGAAATTCTCAAGGTGGTTTGCAAGTTTGCATCTATGGTTAGGGGTTTTCTCTACCTTTCTTCTTGGTGGTTTGCAAGTTTGCATCTATGGTTGGTTTTGTTTTAGTCTTATCTTGTTGGTATTGTTGTGGTTTTGTTGCCATATCTTTGCTTATGTTTTGTTGTTTTGATGCTTTATCCCGGGCTGGGATCCGTTGTTGTATAATAATATCACCTATTCTAAGAAAAAATATCCTAGTTCAACCTTTAAAATTCGGATTGGGTTATTGGGTTAAAATATAGGTTGTTAGGTTATAACTTTTTTAGAGCGACTGGACAAATGTCTAGACTAAAAATAATTTTATTCCATTAAAAAAAATCTAAATATATAGATTTTTTAAATTTATTAAATTTTAAAAGGACAAATGTACCCCTCCTAAAATCCAGGATATTTAAAACAAAATCTACTCTAATGATATAAAATCTAGTAATCTGATATCTTAACGAATAAAATCAAAATTAAATCATAAAAAATAAAGAAAAAAATATAGAAACTCATTTAATTTCTAGCCTACAATTAGGACATAAATAGTTTTGTAATCTTATTTTGAACTAAAATCTTGGTAAGATTTTTTTTTGGCTAAAACTAGTTAAATTGTTTGTTAGGCATAATTACCTCAAAAATTTCTTCAGAATAGGTCACTGTTACTCAAAAGTACATTGTACAGTATAAAATATTAATACTATGATATGATGTACACCAAAAGGCTGACAAAAATTTATTATATACCTTCAATTTGTTGTATATATAGTATACTAGAATTTATTCTTCACAAAATGCTACTCTACTGCAATTAGAGCACAAAACTTACTTGTAACGTTCACCTAACTTGTTGTACAATCAATCCAAACGTTCAAGATCTTCGAAATTCTCCGAAAGCAATAATAGAGACTAAATTGAAGATTTGTAAATGGATAGAGGTTGGGTGACATTTGGTTTGAATGAATAATTGTGATTGTAATTTCGTGCATAAATTTGAAATAGACAATTACTTCTCTATATATAAAATTTTATGATGATGATGATGATGATGATAATAAAAAAAGTATAAAAAATTCACATGAAAGATGATGAATTGAAAAAAGAAAGATAGCAATGTTATAGAAGCTTAAATGCAACATTTTCAGAATTATTTAAAAAGAAAATTTGATAGCATTACAAACATTAATAAGGGAATTCTCCAACTTTTCAAGAGTAACACACCTTCATCACAATCCTCTTGATCCTTCTTGGAAAGTATTCATTAATTTTATTTAAATAATGTATATATCAACAAAATGCTATCATTTTCTTAATTTTTTGGAAAAAGAGTTACAGAACATAAAGATTTAGTATTTTAAAATGAAATTCTTCCTTTATATCGATATTTATGATATGTAATCTATTATATATATATATATATATATATATATATATATATATAGAGAGAGAGAGAGAGAGAGAGAGAGTTCAACACAAATGTCTAGTTTTTATTTCAAAATTTTCCTTTCAATCGGCAAGGAAGAAAGAATGAGGTCAAAATGAATAGCAAAAAAAGAGAAGAAAAAAAAAGAAAAAAAGACAAAATTTTGAGAGAAAGAAAAAGAATGATCACGGGTGGGGGCCGGGGGGTTTGATTTACATGACAGTCCAGCAAGAGGAAGTCTTGGGATTCCAAAGAGCAGGTAGAAGAAACTTCTTGCCCCTAAACCCAACGGCATTGTAAGCGCCGCCAGTGCGGGGGTCAACGGCGACTTTACCGGTGTAGCCAGGGGTGGCTCCAGTGCCGAACATGCCTGGGCAGGCAGTGGAGGCCTCGACCATGTTAGCCTTCTCTCCGATCTGGAATAAGCCTGTTTGGAAGGGGTTGGTGACAACGGAGGCCAAGCCAGAGGCTAATGAAACAACCATGGCATCAGCAGCGACATCGCCGCTTGGTGGCTTGAGGATGGCGCCTGGTGGACCATAGTCGGCTCGGTGGAATGGCCATGCGCAAGCTCCTGGGCACTCGGTCACTGGGTTCCCAATAATGACATAAGGAATCCCATCAATAACTCCATGCTCTGCACATTTCCCCATGCAAAGCCCTTGAACCGAAACATCTCTAGCTGCCACAATCACGGGGACGGCACGAGACAATCCAGCGACAGCGTTTTTGACAAGAATCATAATGAAATCACGAGTCAAAACTTTTCCAAGAGAGTATCTAGGATCAACGTATTGCTTCGCCACCCTGACTTTGATTTCCACACCACCAGGAACGTAGGCGCTAACCATGCGCCACCAGGACGAGACTTGTGAACCATACCCAGCCGGACCATGCTGGTTCAAAGACCTCAAAAACGATCTCAACGTGCTCTTCTGGACCCGCCCCAACTGCCCATAGAACACCAGTGATAAATCAAGGTTGCCTTTAAGCATCTGCCCACCGTGGTTTTCTAATGCGACCGGTGGCCGGGTTTTGGCAGCCTCCGTCTTAGGGATGCCCACCACAGCCACCAGGAGAAGGGAGATGGCTACTACTCCGATTGATGTGGTTGGATTTCGCCTACAACACTCCATTATTTCTTTTTTTTTTTTTTTTTTTTTTTCTTCTTTTTTTTTGGGAGGTGATTCTTGTAATGCTGAATCTTCCTTCTCATTTCTTTCCCTTCCCTCTGGTGGGGATTTTATATGGAGTTTGGGTTGTTGATGATCGCGTTATATTTGGATAACGATTGGCCTTTCTGTTTTCACATCCCACTAGTTTTACCGTTTCTATTCTCCTCTTTCTATTATTAGACTCACCTTTCCAAATATTCAATTCTTTTCCGTTATAGTATCAGAGTTTCTTTTTTCCTGTTTTTTTTTTTTTTTACTAGCAAAGATACTATGTTGAATCTGTTGAATAAGTTGTTACACCTTTGCTTTTTTAATTTTCTTTTCCCGATGATATTAATTTTTGAGCATTTATGCTTGGCAAAAATTAAAAAATGGAAAGAAGATACAAAAATTAAAAAATCGGAGAAAAAGAAAGAAATAAAAAACGAGGAGTCCCCACCCAGAATATTTTTTTTAATAATCTTTAATAATAATAACAATAAATAAATATTATATATATATAAACAGTAGCAAGTTATTATTATTTTTACTTTTTTAATTTATTTTATAATATAATAATTAAATTTTTTATTAAATTTAAAATATTTTTAATTATTAATTAAATAAATATAATAATTATAATACTTTGTTATATTAAATATTTAAAATTTGAATATAAATATCAAGATTTAATTGATTTTAAATAAATAATTAATTAAAAAATATAAAATATAAACGGTGAATTTTTTCTGTTGGAACCTGATTTTCGACCCCGACCCCGATCCCGACTTCCCAAAACGGAGAATGAGGTAGGAATGGAGACGGAAATGGGGAGTACATCCCTGACTTTACCCTGTCTTGTTGTCAATCCTGTGTAGGCTACAATTACTCACATTTCCTTTACAAATAAAAAATATTTTAAAAAAATGAAGAAGTTGTTACATGTTTGCTTTTTGAATTTTCTTTTTGCGAGGATGTTAATTTTTAAGCATTTATGCTTTCCAAAAATTAAAAAATGGAAAGAAGATACAAAAATTAAAAAATTAGAGAAAAGAAAGAAATAACAAAGCGAGGAGTCCCCGGTTTGACCGAGGAGTCCCCACCCCCAATATTCTTTTAATAATTTTTAATAATAATACCAATAATATATATATATATATATATATAATTATTTTTTATTTTTTATTTTAAAAATAAAAAATAAAATAATTACCAAATTGACCAGTGAAAAAATATTTAAAATAATCACACAGAAAAATATTTCCAGATGGAGAGAAAGTGGGTGAGACATTCTGAAGAATATCACATGAGATTTGATGAAGAACATGTTTACGTCCACAAGCCAACACCATAAAATATAGTCAACACAAAAGCATTAACATTTTTGTTAAAAATATTCTTATTGATTTCTTCTTCTTAGTGGGCAAGAGACTTGTGGGTCTTTATTTCATAAGATATTTGTAATAAATAGCAAAATAAGGAAAAGAAAATCTAGAAATATAGCATCTTTTAAAAATATTTGCAAATATGTCAACTTTTGAATTTTTTTTTAATTTTCAATTTTACCCTCCCTTATCTTGTTGCATACCTTTTTCGTCCATTTTTTTTATTTCCTTTTGTCCAATTTTTTCTTTTGTTTCTTCATTTTTTTCTAATTTTCTTTACTTTCTCCGGTTTTTTTATTTTTTAATTTTCTTTCCTTTCTTCAATTTTTTTTAATTTTTTATTTCTTTCTTTTCTCGGATTTTTTTTTATTTTTTATCTTCTTTCCTTTCTCTAATTTTTTTTTCCGTTCTCCGATTTTTATTATTTTTATTTTTTTCCCTTTTTCGGGTTATTTTTATTTTTATTTTCTTTCATTTTTTCATTTTTTTTCATTTTTTATTTTCTATCATTTCTTTGGTTTTTGCTTCTATCTCTCCAAACATTTCCCTCTCTCCCTTAACTAGTTTAAAACCCAAGATTTGAAAGTGTCTAATTCATTAATGACTTAACACCAACAAATCAATTATCAAGTTTGATTATTATAACGAAACATTAAATATAAATAGCAAATAAAAACATATTTGAAAGAAAGTACTTTTTTTAGTGCTTAAATTTGCACCATTTTTAGAAACAATTCTTAAAAGTTTAAAATAAGAAACGATAATAGTTATTAAACAAGTTTATTTTTAAAAAAATTAGAAATATGAACATTATCAAACAAACCGATAGTTTTTTTTTTTCTTTTTATAGGACTTTAAGAGTATGAAATTTATCAATAATAAACTTAGAAAAATAGCATAGATGACCCAAAATGAAGGGCACAAATTGAACTATTTGCATATTTGTTTTATCGTAATATTTGTGTATTGGTAATATCAATTATTAGTGATATTTGTGATAGAACTTAGATAGATATTAGTCATATTCATGTATCATTGATATCAAACTTGGGTAGATATCATTGATAAAAGTCTATTATTGATAATCATGATAAAAGTTTCTCAATAATAATCATTCATAGCTTTGAGTGTTAATCTTTCAAAATTTATAGTCACTAATAAAAATCTATTAGTGATAGCCACTAAAATTTCACCAGGATAACCATAGGTGACATGACCTGAATCCTAAGTGAGTTGTGAATTCGTACTTATGAAGGCGGTCCTTTGATTTCCATGGATGAGAGTGACCAGTTCGATAACTCAATATGCCTACCATTTTGGGGATTCACCTGATTGGGGAACTAGGAACATATCTACACAAGGAAAAATTCACTCATTCCCTAATATCAAGGTAAGTAGATAAATTTCTCTCTTAAGAACTGATTCCAGGACTTGAACAATATGGCGTCACACCCTCTCTTGCCCTGAGAGGGGTTTGATCATAGTTGGACTATGATTTATTGTTCATTAGAGGGATCCGTGGTACTTAGTTAGATATAACTACAGGGGCAAAAGGGTAATTTTTTCCTAGCTGTACTTACGAGCAATCTGTGAAGGGTTATCATACTGTTGACTGGTTATATCAAATGGATATAGAAATATATTTGTAGTACGAAGAGTGCAGTTGTCAATCTTTAGTGGAGTGACTGACAATTAATGGAAGTTGGGTAATTTAATTAATTATCCAAGTACCATTGGAGCTTCAACCTACAAATCCATAAGGTTCCTCTGTAGTTCAACAGACATTATTGAGAATTAATTTTGGATTAATTTGAATTATTCAAATTAATTGAGGGATTAATTATATATGATATAACTAATTCAAATTTATTATATGTAATATAATTATTATAATGTATTTGACACATTATAATATAAAAATTATTTGAGAGGATATAAATATGTGAGTATGGTTCAAATACTAATTATATGATGGATTCATATATTTAATATAAATTTGATTTATATTAAATTTCATATATTATCAAGAGAAATCTAATTATAGGTTATATTGTATCAAATACAATATAAAAACTCTAGGTTATGTATTATACTCGACAT
>NC_052353.1:18140382-18159091 GCF_009727055.1 Benincasa hispida | reverse complement strand
ATATTTATTTATATATATATTAGAATTTATTTTATTCAATTTTGTTTTGTGAATTAAATTAAATGAGGGAGTTATGCATCCCTATTTTCTCATGGGGTTTGAATTTTATTTTTCTGTGTAAATTTGAAAATGGGAAACGATCTCGCTTATGTATGTGGTTTTCACAAACCTTCATATACTATAAACTCTTTAGGCTGTATCTTGAACATTGATCTTCCCAAGCATGTCGACATCCCTGTTTTACCATCGTTGGGCCGCTCGTCATCATCTCCTCAGTGCCATCGTTGTGGGTTTACTATCGTCAAAATCGGCAAGATCTGTCAATCGGGGTGAGTGTTTTGGGTAAGATTTTCGCATTCTTGGTGAATTTCTTGGATTAATTTGTTGTCACTAATTTCAGGTTCTGGTTGGTTGATACCCATCATGTTTTGGTGTTATATTGAAGTTTTGGGAGTTTTTTAAGACGACGTCCAATAACGTTAAAGAGCGATTTTTGGTAAGCATTCAAGGTGTTGGACCATTTTGATGGTTATTTGGGCTGCGTTTTAGGGTTTTACTTATAAATGGTGGATTTTCTTAGAATTCTTGAATTCCCATCAAGTTCTTGGCTTAAAATCTTTTGGGTTTTATTTTAAAAGTTGGAATTGGAGATTTTGGAAGGAAAATAGATGTTGTCAATTGGAATTTAAAATTTATTTTAGTGGAGATTTTAGAGATTGAAATTTTGAGAATGGTTATTGATCAAGTTTTGCTTTGAGTAAGTTATCTAGAGTTGTTTGCGGGAATTGATGAATGAATTTGGGTTCTTTTTGATTGGTTAAAAATTTGGGTTTTGTGTTGTAGGTTCTATTTCACATTCTTTAGTTGGTTGCCGATTGTTTGCTTGGAGAACAATATTTAGATTTACAATTTGAGGTAAGTGATTTTCTACTGGTTTGCCTTTGAAACAGTCGTCCCTACCATTTAGATTGTTTACTTAAGATTACTTGAACTGTTTCTTGAGGCTGTTAAAACTGACTTGACTGGTTATTCTAGACTGTTTGGACTGATAATTTATGGCTGATTGATTTGTATGATTTAATGACATTAACTAATTGAATTGGACTGTTTGACCATGATGAATGTACTGTTAACTAAGGGTATACTACAAAATTTACCCCTAAGATAAACGACTACAAAGTATAGCACAGGAGTTATATGAAAACTGATGCATACTAAGTTATAGGGTGCTTATTAGTTTTCTTATTTAGGCAAGTGTATACATATAACTGTATATGTTCACATTTATGACTGATCATGGACCTTTGAGTTACACACTATGACTGATGCATGTTCCTTCGGGTTCATGTTTACGATTGATTCGTATACTTTCGGTTTACACACTACGACTAATGCATGTTCCTTCAGGTTCATGTTTAAGACTGATTTGTGTACCTTCGGATTACACATGTTGACTTATGCATGTTCCTTCAAGATCATATTTATGACTGATAGGTGACCCCTTTATGATCACTATAACTGAAATGATCTGGGTGTACGCCGGTGCCTAGATAAACTAGCTAACAGATAACCTAGAGAGCCGGTAGCAGTTACTTATTAGGTATTATTATATTCACCCTTTCATCTTTTATGTTTTTCTTTCAGGCAATAACATCAATGGACTGGCGAGGGACAGACGAGACCCGTGATAGAGCCATATAGGGACGTTAGAAAACACTTCCGCATATGTTATGTTCTTTTTTTTTTTTATGATTTTTGTTCCTTTCATTTGAGTACGTTGTTAGATGACATATTTTCATTGATTTGCTTTGAATCATTTTCTTTGTAAACATTTTATTCAGATCACAACTAAATGTTTTGGTTATTGGATTTATTATTAAATTATTATTTCAGTTTAGAAAGATTATGTATGTTTTCACTGTATTTACGTTATGATGGTTAAAATATTTTAATGAGAATGTGCACTATATCGTAACAACCCTTGTCTGAGTACTCGAAAGGTCGGGTCGTTACATTTAATTTGAATATATTGTCAGTATACCTCGTTTGAGCTAGGTTAGGTAAGGTAATCGGAAATTAGGTTTGACCAAAATTTTATTTTAAGTTCATTAATTTTTTAGTTAATAGTAGTTAATTAACAAGTAATGAACTCAAAGGAACTATTATGTTTTATTTTTAATTTTATTAAAATCTAATTCAAATAGAAAATAATCCTTAGTTCCTAAAATCTTAAACTTTTGAAAAAAATCTTAAGATTATATTAAATATCTATTCTAAACTTTATTAAAAAAAAAACAAACAATTTAAAAGAAAAACATAAAGAATTTACAAATTTATCAATTTTAAAAGATATATATATATTAGNATATAATATTGTTGGTAGATAATTTTAGTTCAATTTGAGAGAAACATCCTAATTCAATTTTCCATAAACAACAATTAAATTTGAAAGATATGTAAAATATAAACTAACTAAGAAAACATCTTAATTTATTAGTAAACATCCTAATCAAATTTTCTAATTTATTATATTATTAAGATGCATGGTCATATTTGACCTATAGTGAAATTTTGAACTAAATGACATAGTTTATGGTAAATAGCCAATTCATTAAAATATCACATTCATATTTAAATTAAGACAAACCAAATTGGCTGACATTTTTGGCATTCCTTAAAAATTGAAAACGATTTAAGTCCAAGACATGTTGATTTTCAAAATCTTTTCCTTTTTGACACATCAAATTTAGCATTTGAAAAATGCTAAAATTTTCATCGTTAGATGTTGCCACCATTTGAGTCAAATCCCACGAAAATACTAAAAGAAAAATATTAGACTACACCCAAATATTGCTCATACTAGAATATGTTCAAAGAAGAACATTGTCTTCAATGTGAGAGATGCACGACCAATGCAATCAAACATTGAAAACTATATATATCACATACATATAAGATCCTAAAAATACCCACCATCATTCAGCTTTAAACTCTAAATACTTCGAAGACAATTATAGGGAAAACTGGAGTGTCTCTAACGTTCTTCTAATGAAATGACTCAAATCTTCAAAGTAGAGAATCATGAAGAGGAAAAAGAACATAAAGTAGTGAGAAACAAAGGAGAGAGTTGATTGTATTATGTATTTTATTATATATTTTCAAGGTCCCAATAAGCTCCTTTATAAAGTTTACAAGATATAAAAAGATGAAGACATACAAGAAGGTAGTGATATATATGCTACGATTACAATCACCATCATGATAGACATTATGTTATGGTGTGATCTTTTCTTTGACTGGCTAGAGGTATGAGCAGAATAATATTGTTTTTTGATATATGTGAGTGCCCAGACCATTTTACGTGCACTTTAACTAATCTCATGAGACAATTGGCCTGAACCTACAACATTTGGGTGTCAAAGAAGCTTGTAGGATAAGGTAGGTGACTACCATGGATTGAGAGGTATGGGCAGAGTAATCAAATAAGGGATTTTCTTCGATGATAATCCTATCTCTAGGAGATTGATAGGAGTTTATTTTTGTTCCTGTATGATCTCTTTTGAACGATTGCAAGCGACCGATGAAAAGCACTAAAAAAGTGCTTTATTTTGTTTCTAATTTAGGAACTTTTATTGTTACATTTTGTATTTAACAAGTTTATTTGGAGTTAGAAATGCAGAGTTTCAGGGCAAATTGTGCAGAACATGACCAATTATGGTGAAAAATATAAATATGAAGATTCGTGGGCCATTAGTGCAATTAAAGGAGAAATGAGATGCCAAAGAGGGAGAAAGTAGGGAGCTGCAACGCTCCAAATATGAAGTGGTAAAAAAATCATGCAATGCTGTGGCGCTATCCTCAAGTGTCATAGCGCTACGACTGGCAGACGTAGCATAATTTGGTAGCAGAGCCGCAGCGCTATAGTACTTGCAGTCATCTTTAAAATACAATTTATTTTTACATTGTAGGAGAATCAGAGTTCAGAGGTGGTATATAACAATAATTTCAAAAAGAATTGAAGGGAAACAGAGCCGGGAAGGACGATCGAGAGCTAGAAGTCGAGAGATGAAGATGAATCGATCAACCTACGTGACGTCGATGTCAAGTGTGAAATGTTCCTTCCCTTTTCTTTTTAAATTTCTTGAAATTTTGCTTCTGTCACGTATTCGACTAATCCAATCATGAGTAGCTAATTTATTTGCTTAGGATGTTAAGGAAATTTTGAACAAATATTGTAATTGTATTGATTTGGGATTGAATTCATTTTAATTGCATTTCGAATTTTGTAATGTTTATTCAATTACGATTGGCCATTGATAATTGCATATAGACTTAATCTCTACTCGAGAGAGAGGGAATAAGTGGAACTAGGAGTTTGAATCCTAATTAATTTACGCACACGAGTGATAAATTGGTTATGTGAGAACTGTAATTGGATAATCATAATGTTGTATTTAAATTGCTTAATGACTAAGTTCAAAAGAGGAAATTCCGAATTTAGAGTCCTAGGTTCATCCGAAGATTATTCATTTGAATCAACATCTTAGGTTGTGTGCCCGTAAAATCTGTTAATTTATTGAATTTGAGTTTAAAAATTAAGAATCTTGAAATCATTTTGTTTGTCTATATAAAGTTCGCAAGTAATTAACCATTGCTAGGAAATATTATAATTCAATTTTTATGGACGAAACCTAGTGGAATCAGGTTAATTATTACTTCGCATGCACTTGCGCTATTATCAAGTTTTTGATATCGTTTAAGAGTCGCTTCCAATAGTGATTTTGGATGTGAGTTTTGCCAATTTGTTTGGAGAAATGGTTTTTGTGGTGTTGAACTTGTATTTAATTGTTGGAGAATTCTCTCATACAAGAAGAATAACATGATGTATTTTTATTAAAAAAATCTTCTTAAGGAAATTTAAAATATAATCATACTCAAATAAATTTTATGTAATTATTTTAATGACATACACAAATAAACATCTTTATTCTAAAGTGTATTACATATTTATTTATATTAATTTTTCAGTAGTATTTTTATTATAAAATAAAATTTTAAAGTAATTTTTTACTGAAACCTACGAACATATTCAAGAACTATAAAAAAAATATTAAAATTAGTTAAAGGTGCAAACACTTTTTTCTTTTTGTCTTTATTTTCAGAATTTTTGTTCCATTCCATTTTACGCTCACCTCTTTTTTTCCCCTCTTTTAATCCCTCATTATTTTCTTTTTCTTCATGTTTAGCTTTTCATTTTTTTAATTATTATATAGTTTTTTAGTTTGTCTTTCTCTCTATATCACACAACCATATCTCTCTCCTTTATCTGTCTTTTAATTCTCTAATTACATCTATTCTTTTTTAATTCCCTCACTACATATATATTTTTTCTATTTTTGTATTGGACCGTTTTCAAACAATAGTTTTAGATGAAAATTGTTAAAAATTTTGTTTGAAAAATATCACTGAACTTTCCAAACGTTTCAAAAATATCATTGACTAAAAAGAAATTTAAAAATACCTTCACCGTTAGTATTAAACAAAAAATGATTAATTCTTTGTGAAAAAATGACTTTAAAACTTAAAAAAAAAAAAAAAAAAATTAAAAATGTTCCTACTAATCAATTTGTTTGAAGTTTTCTTGATTTTGAAAAAACCAATTTAAAATAAATTATATAGACATCTTCACTTTTTTCATATAGGTACTCTCATATTACTCTTAATTTTTCAATTCTTAGCTCACACCAATATTCTCAACAACCAAAATAAAAATAAAAATTTTAAGTTAAAACATAAAATACCACAAAATTTCAAGATCAAACTCTTCTCTTGAAACACACCAAAATGAAATAAAAAGTATTTGACTATTTATTGTACATATAGGTATTCTCATATTTTGTTTAATTTTTCCAATTCTTAGCTCACACCAATTTTCTCAACAATCAAAACGTTACGATGCTGAAGGCCTCCTCATGAAGCGCCCTGGAGAGCAAATTGGGAGAAGTGCCTCTTCATGCATGCGTATCAAATGGAGAGCGATGTGACACCGTAAGGCAGGTCTGCAACGCTTGCTTAGCAGACTGTCTCTATGAATGGCGCGAGAAACGAGTGTTGTAGTAGGACTGCAACGCCTGAATTGCAGCCAAAACGTCTCGACGTGGCATCGTAGGGCAGGACTGCAACGCCTGAATTGCAGCCGAAATGTCTCGACAGCTTCTTTTGCTCGATAACCTATTTAAGAACTAAAATAAATATTAAGTTTCTAAGAACCAACATGATTTAGGCTGATACTTTTTTATTTGACTATTTATTGTTTTGGTATGCTTCAAGAAGAGATTTTGATTTTGGAATTTTATGAAATTTTTTGATATTTTATGTTATAACTTAAAATTATGGGTTTTATTTTGGTTGGTGCAAAAATTGGTATAAGCTAAGAATTGAAAAATTAATAGAAATATGAGAGTATCTTCTATATGAAAAAAATGAGGATATCTATATCATTTATTTTAAAATTGGTCTTTTTCGAACTTAAAAAAAACTTCAAACAAATTGATTAGTATGAACATTTTTTAAAGTCATTTTTATATTAATTGGTTTCGCTATGAAGAATCGACTACCTCAACTAAGTATTCGAGTAACTAATAAACTTCTACAAGTTGTAGAGTCTTATAAGGTAGTATTTTTATATTAATTTTTGTTCAAATATTAACTGTTGAAGTATTTTTGACATTTGGACTTGTAGGATCAATACAATGACGATGAACTTGGAGATATTGCTCTACATTGTCAAGGAATTCCTAAAGCCATGTTAGATATTGAATCTAGAATTGATTTGGATGAGAACACTTCAACATATGTAAGAGTTGATTGTGAAGGCACATGGATTCCTAAAGAGTAAATGTATGGGTGAGTTTTCACTTACTAATTAAATTTTATAATTTTGTTGTATCTGACACCTAACTAAACTCTTTTCTATTTTTCAAGATAATTCTTATACCATGGAGATGGCAAGTGATGAGAACTTGCAGTTTGGTTTGGATATTGTCAATGAAAATATGTAACCGAAGAAAGATGAAATACCAAACAAAAAGAAAAGGCGAACGCGACTATGCATGAGGTAACAAAAATTTGGAGTGTAGGGAAGAAAAAGTTGGTTGAATATAATGATGATGGAGTGCCTATTGGAGATAATGGATATAAGTTAAAATCTTTCATTGGATCTACTGTGCATCATCATATCCTGATTACATATATATCTTAGAAGTGTGTACCACTTAAAAGAAAAAATGTTTAATATTGTTGAGGTATGTATATTTTCCTTTGTTGATGTATTATATTAATATTATGCTTGAAAAGTAATAATCAAGTTTTTTAAATGTTTAAGGTGCTTTCATAATTGATAGTAGAAGTAAGAAGGCTATTCTCAAAACTGCGGGCGTTGCATTTCGTCAGTTCAAGTCTTGGTTAACGACATAGTATATTATCCCTTTTAAGGATGAACCTCAACTTTTGTTACACCCACCTTCAATGTACTCCCACATAATTGAAACACATCATTGGCAAGAGTTTGTCAAATCGAGATTATCTCCGGAGTTTGAGGTATTAAACTTCTCATTAAGAACATCAATATTTATTACTTTCTTCTCATTTTTATTTCGAACTATTAAATTTATATAGAAAGTGAGAAATCAACAACAAGCACGAAGAAAGAAGAACAAGTATAATCATCGGATGTCTAGAAGAGGTTATGCGAATCTTGCCGAGGAAATGGAATGAATATTCTTAAGTTTAACTATTTTACAAATATTCTTATATCTAACAATATGTTTATTATGCATAAAAATTACCTTCGTCTAACGAATGTGATTTTGGACGAGCTAATATGTGGAAAAAGGCTCGGATAAACAAAAACTGATAGTATGACAATGGGGATGTCCAACAAGTTGTCAACTGAATAGTAAGATTACCAATGTTATGTTTGCATGAAATCATTATAATATTTTATATGTGTTATTGAATATATATATAATTTCCATTTAGGATGAGATCATAAAGAATGAAGATCCACTTTCCAAAAAAAAAAAAAAAAATGATTCACCGAATGATGTTTTGACTCAAGCCTTGGGTACTCCAGAATATGGTGGACGCGTATGTGGGGTGGGTGGTTTCATTACACATACCGTTTACTTCCATACAGCGAAAAGAGAGGATACACACAAAAAAATTGTTGATGAAAATGAAGCACTTTGTAAGCACATTAAGGAGTTGGAAGATCAAATTCAAAACAGCCCAAGATCTGAGCATGGTAGTTGCTCCAAGAATAAAATCCGAAATATTAAGGAAGAGAAGAAGGTGAAGGAGATGCATTAAGGTTACAACTATTAGTTATGATAATTTTTAACTTGTTTAATTTGTACTGTTATATTTATATTGTAGGAGAAGGAAGTTGTTAGTACATCAACCACACATGAGGAAGGGAAGAAGGTGAAGGAGATGGAATCTATTACTGTACAACCGATCTTGAAGGTGAATTGTATTATGAGGTAAATTTACTATTAGTTATTTATAAACTTATACCTTGGTGGTTTTAGGAGAAAGTTTTAGAGAATGCAGGAAAAGATGAGGAAGTGATTGCTATTAGTGTACCTTCGATCTTGAAGGTGAATTGTATATGTCCCATGTTCTTCTATCTTATTTAGGAATGAACATTTTACTCATGTTCTATCTTCATTGTGCTAGGAAAAAGTTTCAAAGATGATGCCGAAAGAGAATGAAGTTACTAGTGCACCATCCAATTTATCAATATCCTTGAAGTCTATTGTTAGGTATGCTGAAAAGGTAATGGTTGATGGGACTAGTATTTCCTTCTAACTACATGTTAAGCTCTTTGGTTTTGGCTGAAAGAGTTATGTTCTGTGAGAAGATGTGATCAAGTTTTGTAGCATGTAAAAAGTGAAGACTTTATCAATGGTGGCTTATATCGCGTAAGTACAAGTTATTTGTTTATGATATATTATCACTTTATTAATTACTAGTAATTTAATGTGTTCGATCTATTATTATAGGTACCTACTCTCGTTCATTGTTGATTCAAATAAAGGGTCCAAGTATATTTTTGTAGATCCATCTTTTATATCCATGGGCCAAAATACTCGAGAAGTTAGAGCTCGGAACCTTTGTAGTAGATCAATGGCTTATGAACACGACAATTAGTTATTGCTCCTTATAATCCCGGGTATGTATAATTAGTTATACTCATGTTCAGAACCATATACTCATGTTCTACATTTTCCTGTTTTGTTCCAATGTACAATTGTGTTGGGATCATTGTACTTGAAAGCTTTTTCTACTCTGTTCTACCTTAATGTAATGAGCTACCTTCATGTTGCATACTAATTAGTTGTGTATATTTATTTAGTGATCAATGGTCGTTAATTGTTATCAATGCATATGATGACGTGGTGTACTATCTTGACTCATTGAGAACAAGTTCATGAGAAGATAACAAATACATAACAAATATGTAAGCTAACTTTGCTTGATTTTTTTTTCGATGTAAAGTTTATTTTATTTTGAATATTATACTATACTATTTGACGAATGTAGGGCAATGACCATTTACCAATCTCAAAAAAGTTTGCAAAGGACTCGAAAAACTACATTTTGGAAAACAGTAAAGGTAAGTATAAGAGCATTGAAAAAATTAATAGAATGATGTTTACTTAATGCATCTGTATGATATGTGTATTAATTATTGGCTTTGTATTGTAGTGTCCTTTACAAATGGAAACTGTCGAATGTGGGTAGTACGCTATGAGATATATGCGAGAAATCGTGACTAAAGAGAAGAATATATTAACAGATGTGGTATGTCTTTAAACTACTTATATATATTGTAACATTATAGTGTAAAAAGTAAATAAATATGTATATCTCACTTTCTATGTTTTATAGATTGATACGAGAGCTCATACTCGCAACTTGAATTGGATGAAGTACGCTTGGAATGGGCTAAATCTTTAGGTCGCTATATCTGATGGACTTCCTATAAATTGTATATGTGGCTACATGGGAATGCTCAAAACTTTTTTTGTGTAAATGTTTTGTTCAGCCATTATAGGTTATATTCTTCAAAGAAATGTGTGGTGGATGATAGAATTTTAGTCTTGTGATTTTTGGAAGACATAGCATATATAGATTGGTCTTACAATTGTGGAATTATCATATATTGGGGTGGGTTGATAGAGTAATGTAAATTTTTGGAATTATCGTATTGTTGTACGATTTGTCTTGTAAATTTTGGAATCGTTCATCTAGACATGAGTAATAGAAGAACGGAATTATTTATTTTAGTATTCTCAATTGTTATATTGGATGTATTGGGCTGATATGTAGACCTGAAATATATGTGCAACTGTTTAGTTGATGGAATTGTCTTATTGGAACAAATGTAATGCAGGAAATGAGAAATGGGAATTAAATTTGAATGTTTAATTTGGAAAAAAAAGCATAGATGACATTATATATGTATCAAGAATTAGATTACTTGACCATTAATTCGTGTTAAGATAAAAATATATTTGACAAATAAAAAATGTCAAGAGTAATCACAATAATAAGTATCAAGAATTAATATACTTGACATTTCAATACTGTTAAGTGTATTATATTTCTTGACACGAAAATTGGGTCAAGAATTATTTCTCTTGACGTTTTTGCACTATCAAGTTATGAAATTATACTTGACTGTCGAATAGACAACGTTTTTATTAGCATCAAGTATGTCCTCTACTTGATATTGGAAAAACGTCAAGTAATCCAATTTTTGTAGTAGTGGACATTGAAAAGCCGAGGATCGTCCTCAAGGATCAAACTTACAGATTTTTGTTTAGCTATTCTAGGATTGTGTCAATTTTATCTAAAGTATGAAAACTAGATGAATGAATTGGTTTTTTAAAGTAAAAGAAAGTTTAGAAAACAAACATTGAACACTTGGAGAAAAAATATCCTATAGTGTTGATTTCATTATTAACTTCATTAAGTCTTGTAATAGTTTTATGGAATCTTGTGTTATTGAGATGTTAAAGTCTAGAAATGAAATCTTGGTTTATTATTTTTCAATAATAAATTTTTCTCATGCAAATTTAGTTGATTACTAATTTCTTGAAACCAAAATAAGAAGCATAGTAATAAGTAGAGTCATAGACAACTTTCAATATTAACCTAGCTATTTTCATGAGAGATTTTAACAATGATTCAATACTATAAGTCTACATAAACATGCAATCTATCAAATTGAACAACAACCTAACATATATTGATGGCCAACCAATATATGCAGAAGCACAATAGTATTGAAAAAGTTCAATTCGACAATATCGATAAAAATACTATATATTAACTTAAATCCATAAATAAATTCATCAACACCCCAGAGCAAACGAGTCTACCCACACATGGTTTTCAAACATATTCTCATACAATTTGGCAAGCATAAATAATAAAGAAAGTGCAAAGAACAAGAAACACTCGACTTTTTCTTGCAACAAAACTCCCTCTAAGGCTCCAAAATTTCATTCAAGTCAGTTGGGAAACCCTAGGTCTTATAGAAATAGTTTTCCAAAAATACACAATTTTTAAATAACCTTGTGCCATAAGGCAGCATTGTAGCGTATTATTTAATAGAGTAAGTTAACATGTAGCAAAGTAAATTAGAACCAATAAGCACTCTAAATATACTTAATTTGAGTTTAAAACATGCTTTAAAGTAACTATTACAGAAGAGGGTTTATTGAACACAATACTTTTGATGAAACCTCTTCAACACCAGCTGAGCTCCATGTAAATATGTTTCAATCTATAAGTAGACCACCATGAAGATCTTCTCTACTATTCTCTTGCGAGGATTGTGTGATGGAAATACTAAATTGAGCTAGATTTGATGAAGATATGAAGAGAGTTTGGAGGGTTTCGAATTTTGCAAAGTTCTTGAAGAAGTTCTGAATGCTTAGCTTAATCATTCTGCCCAACACTTAATTTATAAAGCTTTCATCATGCAAATTCAAAGCTTGCATGAAGGCCTACTCCTACTTCATGGATTAAGTGGAATTAGATGTATAAGGTGCTTTGAACCATAGTGGAGATTTCCAACTTTTGGAAATCTACAGTTTGTATTTTCAAATTTTGTTTGTGTTTCAAATTTTGTTTTCAAAAATTGATTTATAAATCAATTTTACAAATAAACTAAAATATTTTTATTATTAGTTTTAAAAAAATAATTCAATTAATTAATTTTAAATAAAACTAATTAAAATATTAAATTAAAACACCAATTTCACTATAATGAATTTAATTTCATATAATTAATATTCAAATCATAATTTACACATTAATTGATTCTCCAATTTCGTTTAATTTCGATAAAATTAAACATTTCAATTATATCGAGTACAATTAATAGAAACCCTGATCGAATTTGAACATTTCAAATTATAAACCCTAATTTCAAATCTCATCAAGATTACTCAATTTACTAATCGAAATTATGAGCTAGTAGAGGGACCTTATGGACCTAAAGATCATGAGCTTCAATGATTTGTAATTAATTGGTTAAACTCTTTAAACCAAATTCGTTAACTATCAAGACATTCCACTATAGCTTGATAGCTTCACTCTCCTCATTATAGATATATTTCTGTCCATTTTAACTATAATCGGTAAGTCAAGCTTTCACAGGTCGTTCATATTTACAGCTGAGTCAAAGATTATCGTATTTATCCCTGTAAATACATCTTGCTCCTTAAGCTCCCACTGATTCTGCATTAAACAATTGATTTATAGTCCACTTTATAAATCATAATTCTCTCTTCTATGAGAGTGCGGGGCCCCATTGTTCAAGACAAGGCATCAGTGCTTAAGAGAACAACCCATTTGCTAACCCTAAATCGGGTAGGAGAGAATTTCATATTGCAAAGCTATGTTCCTAGCTATCTATCCAGTCTTATCCCTAAAACTGGGAGGTTTATTGAGCAGTGTTGTTAGACTACTCTCACCTATGCAGATTAAGGGATAATTCCGAATTAACAAGAGTTCATAATTAGCTCATGATTAAGATCAAGTTACCATAGGTCATTGAGTTTGAGATGGCCAGTTTTAACAGTAAACAGTTATTATAAAGAAAAGTAAATATTTCGAGGTCTAGTCTTATGCAAACTCATTGCATAGGATGCCCACACTCACATGTCTCCACATCAATGATTTTTAGATCACATCATTTATATCAGTATACCAAATGAGCCATGTCCAATAGTCTCACCAGGATGAGGTACTCAATCTCATTCGAATACATATAGACCATTTTGACTACATACTAGAACATAACCCTTTGTTATGTCGCCACATAAAGTTAAAGTATTCATGTTATAGCCATGAATTTATTTATTGGATTTTCATAAAAGGATACAATATCAATAGTAATTTATTGAATAAAATACTCAACAACATTTATATCGATAAATAAAATATGTTAGCAACATTTACAAACTGTGAGTTTAGGACATTCCCAACAATCTTCCACTTGACTAACACTCTAGTAAGATTAAAATATAAATATAAAATGTTTACAATATTGAGAAATGAAAAGAGAAAAATACAATAAACTAGGACATCTAAAATACCCTTTGGCATTCTCCCACTTGCCCTAGATTATGATGCTCGTAGTGCTAGTCCAACCAAGTGGCCCTTGAACGCTCTAAAAGGATTAGTAAGGTTGTCTTCTGAGGCTATCTGTGTTACTATCACATCTTCTCGGTGTATGATCTCTCTAATGAGATGATACTTTCTTTCTATGTGTTTTCCACGTTTGTGACTTCTAGGTTCCTTGGAATTAGCAACTGCACCATTGTTGTCACAATACAGAGTAATGAGCAGGTGCATATTCGGAAGCACTTCGAAATTTGTCAGGAACTTGCACAGCCACACTGGTTCTTTAGCTGTTTCACATGCAGCTATGTATTCTGCTTCTATTGTGGAATCAGCTATACAACTTTGTTTAATGCTTCTCCATACTATCGCTCCTCTATTAAGAGTGAAAACTGATCCCGAGGTAGATTCCTTAGAATCTATGTCAGTCTGAAAATCAGAATCAGTATATCCTGTAAGAATCAAATCCTTAGGTCCATACACAAGCGTATAGTTCCTCGTTCTCTTGAGATATTTGAGGATGTTTTTTACAGTTGTTCAATGACCATTTCCTGGGTTAGAGTAGAACCTACTGACGATTCAACTGCAAAGCATATGTCAGGACGTGTACACAACATAGTGTAGATTAGACTCCCAACTGCCGATGCATATGGAATTCTTTTCATTTCCTTAATTTCTTGAGAGGTTTTAGGACACCATTCCTTTGATAGATGAATTCCATGTCTAAAAGTTAACAAACTCTTTTTGGAATTTTGCATGTTATATCTTGACAACATTTTGTCAATATAAGATGCTTGAGATAGTGTTAAGGTTCTATTCTTTTGATTTTGAAAAATCTGAATCCTAAGAACATATTGAGCATTTTCCAAATTTTTCATTTGGAACTGTGATGCTAACCACTTCTTTACGTCAGCAAGGTATCTTGTCTCATTCCCAATGAGCAAGATATCATCAACATAAAATATCAAGAATGTTACAGTTTTACTGACTATTTTCTTGTATACACAAGGCTCGTCAACATTCTGTTCAAAGCTATAAAATTTGATCACAATATCAAATCTTATATTCCAGGATCTAGAAGCTTGCTTCAACCCATAAATGGATCTCTTAAGCTTACAAACCTTTTGTTCTTGACTCTATTTAATGAACCCTTCTAGTTGAGACATAAAAATACTTTCATCAAGATGACCATTAAAAAATGATGTCTTGACATCCATTTGCCAACTTATAAATCATAACCCTTTCTTCCATAAGAGGGAAGGAACTTGTTGTTCAAGATAAGGCATTAGCGCTTAAGAGAACAACCCATCTGCTAACCCTGACTTTGGGTAGGAGTGAATTCCATATTGCAAAGTTATGTCCCTAGCTATTTATCCAGTCTTATCCCAAAAATGGGAGGTTTATTGAGCAATGTTGTTGGACTACTCTCACTTATGCAGATCAAAGGATAATTCCGAATAAATAGGAGTTCATAGTTAGTTTAGGATTAAGATCAAGTTACCCTAGGTCATTTAGTTTGAGATAGTCAGTTTTAACAGTAAACGATTGTTATAAAGAAAAGTGACTATTTCAAATTCTGGTCCTATACAAACTCACATGATGCTCCCACTCACATGTCTCCACATGAATGATTTTTGGATCGCATCATTTGTATCAGTATACAAAATGGAATCCATCCAATAGTGTCACTAGGATGAGATACCCAATCTCATCCGTATACATATAGACCATTTTGGCTACATACTAAAACTTAACCCTTTCTTATATAGCCACATAAAGTTAAAGTATTCATATTATAGCCATGGATTTGTTTACTGGATTTTCATAAAAGGATTCAATATCAATAGTAATTTATTGAATAAAATACTCAACAACATTTTTATTGTTAAATAGAATATGTTAACAACATTTATGAACTGCGAGTTTAAGATATTTTTAACATTATTGCCGTAACATTGCGGTTCTATGGGCAAAGATGCATGCGAATGAAAGTGTAGCACTATCTTCAGTGCCACAACACTCTCGCTTGATGTGTGCATCTCTCCTCAAGGTGTTGTTGCACTCTTCAAGGCAGTGCAACAACAACAAATTTACAAAATAAAACAAAAAGAACTTTAAATTAAAGACAAAGAAAGAACTTTTCAAGTGCTTTTCACCACCACAAACTTAGAAATTTGTTAGTTTCGAGCAAGGATAGAACAAGACTGTAAGAAATAAATAAACATGGTAGTGATTGAAATCTCAGTATTAAGAACAACATGCTAGATCCATAAGTAGAAACATGCAAGTACATCTATTGTTTGTGTGTGCAAGTCACATTCAATTCAAAACTCAGAACTGACTTTGAACTGACTTTAGACTTGATTGAGCTTTTTCAGTTTTCTCCATATTCTTGCTCGAACATCAATCAAGCATCCACTCATTCAAGAAAGTAATGTATCAACTAAGGTGTTTGAACCATCTCATTCTAAAATGCCCTAAACTTGCATTCTTTTACCTAGGGCACTAGCTTTTACACATTCACCGACTCATACCAAAATTTTTTATGGGCTTTAACTGATCACTACAATGGTAAGTTGAGTCATTTTTACCCCTGTCCATGCATACACATTACATGTTTTTTTTTCAAAACTCTCTCAATTGATATTCTTTTGTTTGACTCATTCTTTCTGTGCACAAATGTCTATCTTTTTCGATTAGCAAATAAAACTCTTTTCTTTTCCCTTAGTATAATGTTACAAACCATCATCCAAGAAAACTCTCTAATTCAAAGTGACAACCAAATATATGAGAGACTCCAAGAGGAATTTAAATAGATCATAACTCAAGAAAATGCTATCATATTTCTATAGTAGATCATCTAACATGTATATTTAAAATAAATCATAGACAATCATCATCGGAAGCATGCAAGTTTATACATTTTACTAAAACTTTTAAGCAATCTAGCCACTTAATATACAAAGAAATATCATCAATCAAAGTATCTACCTCATTAAAATCAAAATCTAATATGCTCTACTCAAGATAATCAGTGGTTAATACTACTTCAGCATGCTCAGATACGTCCTATCTATGTATGACAATAAATGCTATAGAAAAGTTCGACGCCATATGCTAGAAATGCACAGCTTTTTTTATAATGTTTTATAAATGCTAAAAATCCAATTTTTGAATTGCACATTTCCTCTTTGTAAAATGTAAGATAGCATTTTCAAAAAAGCTATAGAAGTGTTTTTATGGCAAAAATGTATGTTTGTCATTTGTTTATTATAGCATTTATTTGTAGTTATAATTATTTACTTAATGAAGGCTATAATAAGGCTACAAATTGTCATAGTTTTTTTCTACTAATAGCATTTATAAACTTTTTAAAGCTTTAATGAATATTATTGTTGCATCTTTTATAACTTCCCTAATATGTTCAGAATATGCAAAGTCGCTTTAATGGCAAGCGACAAAAGGCCCGTCATGTCAGATATGACCTTATACAAGAAATATGGGAGTTTGACTATCATGGATTTATTATTTATTTTATTCAAATTAATTGGGCTTGAGAATAGAACTGGAGTCAAAAACAGAGGAGTTTGGGTTTATATTGTGGACCTCAATCGTATTAGACATAAATCGAGACCCATTTATTTTATCCTTCCAAGCAAAAAAGTGTTCTATGTAAAGACCCCGCAAATTCGGGTGGTCAATTGTTTTAACATCTCCACAACGAACAACTGAGGATGATTTTTATGAAGATAAAATAGGAGATATGCTACAAGAGTGTGGTTATGGAGGTATGCAAAGAATGCCCAATCTTGATACATCTATGAGATTGATGATACAACATCCACATACATTAGAAATGATTGTGAGGGTAGATGGGTTGATAAATAATGTATTAACATGGTATGTCATTTACTATGGATATATGTATTTAAATATTAAATTTTTTTTTTTTTTTTTTGCAGATTGATATGGAAACTTCAACAAGTAAGCAGCGAGAATGATAGAATATGATCTCACAAAAATATGGCGGAAAAGTATACCACGCGGCCCAACTACAATGTTTGAGTTGACACAAATAAGAAATACCTGGGCAACGGTTGACCATTGATTATAATGAACATGGACAACTGATTGGATCTGGAGCAAAGAAGATGCAAAGTTATATAGGAGTTTGTGTTCGACAACAAATTCCTATAACGTATGATTCTTGGAAAAAAGTTCAAACCATTTAAAAGACAAATTTTTTGATTGTTGTAACGGTATGTTTTCTAAAATTTTAGTCATGTGCATAGTAGTTTATTAGTTTATTGTTTAACTACTTTTGTCATTGTGCAGATGTCGTTCGATGTGGACTCTAAGTCCAAACATTGTATACTAATGTTGCATCTAGGAAGTTTCAGACTTTCAAGACTGATAACTTGAAATACACAAGCTATTTTTGCTCTTAAGTTGGAACAACTAAGATTTTTAATGATAAATTCTCCCCATTTTTTAGAAAGAAACGCATGGAATTACTCAAACATTAGCAAACTCATGCAAAAGAAGTTTTTATTACTAAATACTGCGGTACTAACGCATTGTATTGCAGGATTTTAACAATAAGCTAACGCATAATCAAGAAGTGTCGCAGGCAAAGAACTCTAACAGCATGGGCCATGCATCAAAGGGAATTCAATGCAGAGAAAATCATTGATCCCAGCTGATTGTGTCACATCACCACTTGCAAGTATGGGCACTGCAGCAAGCAGCGTCTGAAAAAGCTTCCGAATGTCAAGCGGCTGACCAGGGCATGGATTTTAATGCTGCCCATCAACCAAGTGACATGACCAATGGCTATAAATAGATGAAGTCCCCTCTAGAGTTTGGAGTTAGTAACAGAAATTTTCAAGTTCCTTACTCTCTGTATAGCATAGTCGTAATTTTAGTTCTTTAGAAGTTTGTGCTGTGGTGCCAAGACGATCAGAAGGGTTGAGAAACACCATCATGCGTCAGGGAGTGGAGGAAGTCA
>NC_052353.1:18128524-18132949 GCF_009727055.1 Benincasa hispida | reverse complement strand
CAATCTTGAGAAAGACACTTCGTCCAACTCCTATACAAGTGATTGTACACAAAAGAATTGAGCCAAAGAGATACAAGAGATTGTACTATGCAACTTGACTCAGTTCCTTTCATCTCATTTATCGCTTTCATTTCATTTGATTAAATATTGCTTTTGTAAAGACACTCCGTTTCTTTATAAAATTCATATATTTGATCCATCACAGTTGCCATTGTTTATTTCTTGTTTATATTGAATGCATTAATACTTTATGCAAAACTTCATTTCAACGCTTAAGCCAACTTGATCAATTGGTAAAGCATCCTTAGCTTAGATTATTCTAGAGAGTAAATAAGTCAGCATCAAGTATAATGCCTAGTACATCTAGAGATAGACTTACTGGTGTTTATTGCATTCTGTATTAGACGCATGCATCCTAGAGATAGGTTTTGTATGTTATTCACGTTGAGAAGTGTTGAATAAAGTCTAAGGCATAAACAAAGATAAGCAAATTATTCATCTCATCCACATCATACTCTAGTTTGTGTATATTCATCTTAGACCGACGCATACCACTTACATTAAAATCCATTTTCGCATGATCCATCACTCACGACTAAAATTTTTTGTATCTTCTTACACAGGCACAACACTTTAGTGCAAATAACACATTTCTCTCATACATTTAGGAAAGCCCTTACAATAGCTACAATGCAAGGTTTGCATTAGTTTAACTAAATCCCTTAGTTCGAGCCTAGACTTATCAGGAACCTAAATTGGATTTATACTTGGGTCTGGTTTAGGAAAACTTAAACGTCATTAGAAGGAATATTGTGCGTTCTGTTGCATATCTCTAATGCACCAATGCATTACAATTACATAAACGCATCAAAGCATCAATGCATCACTTATACTTAAAACTTATTCTTCCAATTTATTTTATACAATACACTCCTAGAGGAATCACGATAGCAACGAACAAAGGCAACATTGACTCAAAAGTTCATACTTCCATTTAAGGATGAACCCTCGGTCTTGCAATTTTCTCCCCAACAATATTCTCATATAGAGCAAGATCATTGGACATCTTTCGTTAATGAACGATTGAGTGAAGAATAGGAGGTAAGTCATTCACAATAAATTACATGTCAATATTATCATTATTTTGATAGGTAACTTCAACTAGATTTCTTGTACAAAAAATCAGTCGTCTTCAAAAAGAAAGACGTGAAAAATGTGTATATAATCATCACATTTCTTGGAAGGGCTATGCGAATCTAGCCTAAGAATTAGTGAGTTATTCAGCTTAAATTTTATCTTTTATTCTAATATGTTTATGCTAATTAAATATGTATGTTCATGTAGAACCTATTGAATTACCCTTCATATCGGGCGACTTTATGGAAAGAAGAAAAAAGAGGAAAAAAATAATGAATACTTTGATGAAGTTCCTCAAGAATGTGCGAATCGGATTGTAAGTATATATTGTGCAAAGTTTAAGATGAAATATATATAATGTTTAGAACTTGTGATGATATAGATATTGTGTGAAAATTTTAATATGTTTTATAGGATATATTGGCTGAAGTCTATGAAGGTGAAGATGTTCTCACCAAAGCATTGTGTACAAAGGAACATTGGGGACGTGTTAGAGGAATGAGTGATTTTGTTTTCCATTCTCAATATTTCAAATTAGTAAAACCAAAGTCCTCAATGAGCCAAGAAATTGAAGGAGGCTCTAGTGAAAAAAATGTTCGACATGGTAAAGTGCCAAGAGAAAGAACTCACAGCAGACAATCTTATCAGTCCAAATCATCTGTTGGAAGTGTTGTACTAAGTGCATCTGAATAAGAAGATACTGAGAAGATGTCTAAAGAACATTTGGAGGTAATTTATTTGTTGTGGCTTTAAAATTTTAATCATATTGTACGTGCTTAACCATGCATGGCATAAGTTCTTTTAAATTTGTGAAGGGGACACCATGCCACTTGGCTATAGGAACTATAGATAATATTGGTGCAGTAGCCACAACATTTGATGATGATGTGTCATGCTTAATTGTTAAAGTTCTTATTGATCTTGTCATTGGAGAAGATTTGCCTATACCAATTCCTGTGAAGGATAAAATAGAGTGCTTAAATCAAGCAATGGGCAACTTCATAAAATGACCTCGTGAACTTGTAGTTATGGTTGACAAGAAAAAAGTGTGTCTCTTTTTCGGTAATTGAGTTGTGTTATTTATTATTTTTCCTAATTTGAATTTTGTAACTTTGGTTATGGTAAGACCATTCAACAATTAAGAGCTTCAGCCAGTCCTCTAAATATACTGCGCCAACGGTACCATCAAACTATTGAATAGATATGCCATGCATAACATGAACGATGTAGACATGATCCGTATCACTTTGGACGAGCATATATTTGGAAGAGAAAAATTTATTTATTTAGGTCGTGATGATCTGATCCAATATTGCAATATGGTTGAAATAGGCTATATGTGTATTTTGACATACATTGTTTTGTGTAAGTATTACTCATCTAGATTCACTCATGTATACTTTATTTCATGTTTTAAATAATAATTTTTACTTTGTTTATGTAATTTTTGGGATGAATGTGGTCGTGATATTAAGAAGAAGTTTTTTATAATTGATCAAGCAAAGAATATCGCCACACGTGAAGTCTCAAAATATCTAATCCAGAAATTTAGCCAATCAAACTAGAATTGGCTAATTTAGACCAAATTAGCTCCTCATTCCATATAACACAGGGTAAGTAGATACAAGTTCTTAAGTTATTTTTAATTTTCATTATACACGTACTATTTCAAAATTGTTACTTATTATAGTTATAATTGGATATTATTGTAATCAATCTAAAGAAAATTGTGTTTATATTTTGGACTCTCTTTCGAAGTAAGGTTCAAGAGGATTTTCATGAAGTTAAATATGTAAGAGTAATTGAACTTTCTTAGCTCTTAATTGAAGTATTTATGTTTAACTAATGTTTCAAACTATTTAGTGGATTGAAAACATGGCAAGCCAAGCACGATCTCCAACACCATCGGTCTTCTCCAAAATGAAACCTGTAAAGGTAAATTTTGCATTCATTTTTTTTTTTACAAATTTATGTTCATTTGAACATAAGAACAATTGTTTTCAAACTTCTTTTTATGCAGTTTCCTCGTCAATTAGATTCTGTAGGATGCGGGTACTATGTACAAAAGTATATACACGAAATAGTGCATAATCCTACTACTCCCATTACTAGCTCGTACGTAAATTATTTATTTTTATATAGTACTAGCTTTAATTTAATAAATGGACGTAAACTTATGTTGAATTTATCTTTTTTTTCCCTCTTTATAGTTCATTAAAAAAATGCATATACCCAAGGAGAGATTGCGTAATTCAAACCCAATGGGCAAGTTTTGTTGGTCGATTTGTGTAAGGATGTAATTCTTGTTTTTTGTCTCAGTAGAATGTAAATGCTAGCTTAGAATGAATGTAAATTTATCTAACCATGATCTTTGTGAATGGAATTAGTACTAATTGCCATTTGTAGAATGAGAGAAATGATGGCTTGATGTAAGTATTCTATGAAAGTCTTGTATTGTTATGCAAATAATGGTGATTAGTGTGTTTATTTCATATTTTGATGAGTATATGTAATGGATTGGAAATATTGATTCTTGTTTGTGGATAAATCATTGTGGTGGAAGACATCATCTGTTTATTATTAGAAGATTTAGTGTATAATATTTTTTGTGTTCATGGGGTATTTAGTGTTAAGTATTCATGGAATTAGTACTAATTGATATTTGTGAATGAAAGAAATGATGGCTTGTGTGTGGGTATTCTATGAAAGTCTTGTATTTGTTATGCAAAATCTTGGTGATTAGCGTGTTTATTTCACATTTTGATGGAGTATATGTAATGGATTGGAAATATTGATTCTTGTTTGTTGATAAATTCATAGATGAAAGACAAATATTGATGGGCTTGCCATTCAAATTTTTTTATACTTTTTAATATAAAATAATGATGGATATTTCCTGATCCAACACGAGACATATAATGTCGTTTTTTAACTTATTGACCAAAAAATGGATTTGGCAACAGAATTAAAAGAAAAACGAACAGATTCTTGGCTTCAATGTCGGTTAAGAATTTTAAAAAAATAATACAGTCTTTTAAGTTGGTTGGAAATTTCATTGAAGACCTTTAATGTCGGTTGCAATGACATTGAAGGCTGTGTTATTAAAGCCTTAATTGTTGGTTTAAAACCGACATTAAATGGTTTTTAATAATACTATTCTTTAATCTCGGTTTAAAACCGACATTAAAGTCCAAAATTCTTCTAGTGTATACTTGTATTTGTAGCATAATTTTAAACACTTATCTTGTAATTATTGTCTTTCTTACAAATAGTTGAAAAAAATGGGCT
>NC_052353.1:18103797-18128499 GCF_009727055.1 Benincasa hispida | reverse complement strand
TCTCTTCGAAGTAAGGTTCAAGAGGATTTTCATGAAGTTAAATATGTAAGAGTAATTGACTTTCTTTAGCTCTTAATTGAAGTATTTATGTTTAACTAATGTTTTCAAACTATTTAGTGGATTGAAAACATGGCAAGCCAAGCACGATCTCCAACACCATCGGTCTTCTCCAAAATGAAAACCTGTAAAGGTAAATTTTGCATTCATTTTTTTTTTAAAATTTTGTTCATTTGAACATAAGAACAATTGTTTTCAAACTTCTTTTTATGCAGTTTCCTCGTCAATTAGATTCTGTAGGATGCGGTACTATGTACAAAAGTATATACACGAAATAGTGCATAATCCTACTACTCCCATTACTAGCTCGTACGTAAATTATTTATTTTTTTATATAGTACTAGCTTTAATTTAATAAATGGACGTAAACTTATGTTGAATTTATCTTTTTTTTTCCCTCTTTATAGTTCATTACAAAAAATGCATATACCCAAGGAGAGATTGACGTAATTCAAACCAATGGGCAAGTTTTGTTGGTCGATTTGTGTAAGGATGTAATTCTTGTTTTTTGTCCTCAGTAGAATGTAAATGCTAGCTTAGAATGAATGTAAATTTATCTAACCATGATCTTTGTGAATAGGATTAGTACTAATTGCTATCTTGTTGAATGAGAGAAATGATGGCTTGATGAAGTTTCTATGAAAGTCTTGTTTGTTATGCAATAATGGTGATTAGTGTGTTTATTTCATATTTTGATGAGTATATGTAATGGATTGGAAATATTGATTCTTGTTTGTGGATAAATCATTGGGGGAAGCATCATCTGTATTCATTAGTTAGTTATTAGTATATAGAAATTTATGTATAATATTTTTTGTGTTCATGGGGTATTTAGTGTTAAGTATTCATGGAATTAGTACTAATTGATATTTGTGAATGAAAGAAATGATGGCTTGGTGTGGGTATTCTATGAAAGTCTTGTATTGTTATGCAAATTCTGGTGATTAGCGTGTTTATTTCACATTTTGATGAGGTATATGAATGGATTGGAAATTTTGATTCTTGTTTGTTGATAAATTCATAGATGAAAGACAAATATTTGATGGGCTTGCCTTCAATTTTTTTATACTTTTTAATATAAAATAATGATGGATATTTCCTGATCCAACACGAGACATATAATGTCGTTTTTAACTTATTGACCAAAAAATGGATTTGGCAACAGAATTAAAGAAAAACGAACAGATTCTTGGCTTCAATGTCGGTTAAGAATTTTAAAAAAATAATACAGTCTTTTAAGTTGGTTGGAAATTTCATTGAAGACCTTTAATGTCGGTTGCAATGACATTGAAGGCTGTGTTATTAAAGCCTTAATGTTGGTTTAAAACCGACATTAAAATGGTTTTTAATAATACTATTCTTTAATCTGCGTTTAAAAACCGACATTAAAAGTCCAAAATTCTTCTAGTGTATACTTGTTTGTTAGCATCAATTTTAAACACTTATCTTGTAATTATTGTCTTTCTACAAATAGTTGAAAAAAATGGGCTGAAAGATTTGAACTACATGGATGATTGATTAGAATTTTGACATTCTATTATTATGTGTATTTACGTGATGGCAAAATACAAAGTAAGATTTATAAAGTTAAGAGAAACACAATTATTTATTTAACTAAATTTAAAATTGTGTGTTTTAGAACTTAATTTGTTTATGATTTGGATAGACGGACTCCATGAGCATTTGCGAGTTCAAATGCTTTGTAAAAAAAAAATATTGTATATGAAAAGCATGTTAAAAACTATTTATGGAGTTACAAGATGAATTTCAATTGTTATCTAGTTTCTGTTGGGTAATATGTTTGTTATTCATACTTTTTAGGTTGCTTAAAGAGTCAAAAGTGACATTTGACTATTTTTTTAAGAGTTTTTTAGTTTCTCTTTGAGAGTGAAAGTGCCGCTTAGATAACTATTTATGAAGATTTAAGTTAGTTTTGAGAGTCAAAGTGACTTAAAGGAACTTTTGAAAGTTTTTTTTAGAGTCAAAGTGTCACTTAGACCAAATTTAGAGCTTTTTAGTTTGAGTTGAGAGTGGAAGTGACACTTGGGAACCTTTTAGTTTTAGTTTGATGTTGAGAATCAAAGTATAACTTAACCATTTTTAGATTATTTAACGAGTGAAAGTGCTTTTAGACAGTCCTTAGAAGCTTTTTTTAGTGGTTTTTGAGAGGTAATGCGACTTTTGGAAACTTTTTAGGTTATTTTTAGAGTCAAGTTTCACTTCGGTAATAATAAATTTTAAATTTGTGTAGCAAAAAAAAGGAGACGAATAAGAAGAGTAGAAAATGTCTCAACTTCAACCATTGTTATGGGTCAAAATCCTTTCTACAAGTGCAAAATGAATATTATGATGCAAATTCGTTGTTGTTTTATTCATTATCTCATAATGTCTGACTAGTAAGTTTTTTTTATTAAACTATAGACAACAAAAAATGGTGAAGATGTCGGCTTAGTGGAAATTGTTTCATAAAAGTCACTTCTCGGAGAAGGATGGGTGGGTAAGCAAAGCTGTCAAAGATGCATATGTACGTTGTATTATGTGTACATATGTAAATTTTTGTTAAAATATTGTGTGTTTTAGTGGATTTAAGAACTTGTTACATTGTTATGTGGCTATCCTGCAGCTATGGTAGCCAATATAGATACTTTTATTTCAACATTCTCTACGTTTTAGGTGTGTTTAAGGCAAGTTTGTGTTCTGTAGAAATCTTTTTTTTTTTCTTTTGCTACTTTGTAGGTTTTTAAGAGAAAAAATTCTTTTAACTTATTTAGGAGGGAGGGGTTCACAATGGGGGAGGGATTCTGAGACTTTTTAGGAAATTTCTTTTAGCTTATTTATAGTTTCGAGAGATGGACTATATTTTTAGGACTATTGAATTACTTATTTAGTTCTCAAAAGTTTGAGTAGATTTACGAACATGTTGTAGCATAATAAAATGGTTGTTTGTAGTGTTTACGACGTGTTTTTAGCATAGTTTGGCTTCTAGGATATTTTGAATGATGGTATTTAGTCTTGAAATAAAATTAGGTGGATTTAGGAGAGAGGGGGTTCACAACATGGGAAGGGGTTTCGACACTTTTAGGAACTTTCTTTTTGGGCTTATTTATAGCCTTCGAGATATGGGCTATATATTTTTAGGACTATTGAATTGCTGTAGTCTCAAAAGTTGTATAAGTGGATTACGACATGTTCATAGCATAGTAAAATGGTTGTTTGTAGTGTTTAAGTCACGTTTGTAGCATAGTTTAGGCTTCTAGGACATTTTTGAATGACGATTTTAGACTTGAAAGAACTTTAGGTGAGAATTTTAGGAGGAGGGGTTCACAATATATGAGGAAGAGTTTCAACACTTTTTAGGAACTTTCTTATGTATATGTATACGTTGTAATTGTGTTTAGATTACCTTGAAAGCTTGATTGTGCCACTTTAATGAAACCTTGTCTTGGCCTTATTGTAGATATCCGAAAGTTGAGTTATATGCTTTTTGGACTATCGAATGATGAGTTTAGCTTTTGAAATAAATTTAGGTGGATTTAGGTGGAGAGAGATTCACTTCGACGTTTTCTATTTGCATTTGTTGCTATTTTATAGGTTTAAGTGGCATTTAGGTGTGAAACTAGGACACGTTCATAGCTTGGGAAGGGGGAATGTATATGCTTGTAAATGACTAATTGTGTTTTAGATTATCTTGAAGCCTAATTGTGCACTTTAAAGGAACTTTGTTCTTGGCTTATTTGTAGAGATCCGATAGTTGTGAAGGTTTAAAGGGCGTTTATGTATTTGTTTAAGTAGATTTACAACATGCTTGTAGCGTGTGGGAGGGGTTCATGTCTTAAATATAACCATTTTAATCACTTTTTAGATAACAAAATGGTTGTTTGTGGTGTCCATATTTTAATTATGAACATTCACGATATGTTTGTAGCTTGAGAGGGGGATCATTCCTCATAAATCATTTTAAACATTTTATTTAAGTCTTTGTGTGATTGTTAAGATATTTTTGTGCATTTTTCTCTGTTGATTTTAAGAAATCTTTCATAATATTTGTTTTTTCTATTTCAGGTCGTTCATGTAAATTCTTAAAGATCATTTTTTTGGAGATTGCGATAAGATTTTGAAACGATTACTTAGTTTGATTTAGTATCTCACTTATTTGGGTTTAGGGTATGTTAGCGTAGGGAAGATTAAACTTTTTTGTGTAGGGGATTTGTAAGAAACTAGAAAAGTTCAAATTTAATTGCATACACGATTTTTTTATTTTTTTATTTTTTTTGTAGAATTTTATAGCATGTGTATTGAATATTAGTCTTATTTTTAAATATATAAGCTTACTTTTGTTATATTTTTCTCTAATTAATTTTTGGTAGATTAATTTTTGTTTGTGCATAATTAGGTATTCAAGAAATAAAAATTTGGTAATTTAGAAATGACAGCTTATGCCGATGCAAATAAACGTTGGCAGAAATCTGTCTATTGAACTGAAAATTTTTTATGTTTAAAAATATGTTTTTGCTGATGCAAATTGTATTTTGTTAGGAAAACACATATGCCGAAGGAAACAATTGTTTTGCCAAAAATGGTATTTATGCCGACAAAAATAGTTTTCGTCAGGAGTCACTTCTCCCGACATGGATACGACGACGATTATGCCGATACAAAAAAAAATGCGTTGGCATAACTTATCTCAATATTTTTAGTATTTTGCCCGGCATTTTTTTAGGCCTAAACTTTAATTTAAACTAAAACTTTTTTATTATTTTTTAAAAATTTTCATGTAATTGTTCTTGAATTAGAGGTTTTTATTTTAATTTTATTTTATATTATTTGATTATCTTCTTAATCTCAAACTTTAATTTAAGTTAAAGTATTATTTTTTTAAAATTTTGGATGATTTGATTATTTTTTTTAATTTAAAACTTTAATTCAAACCAAAATATTGTTATTCTTTTGTTATAATCTCCCTTAAGTTAAAAAAATTAATTTTGATTTAAACTATTTGATTATCTTCTTAATTTCAACTTTAGTTTAACATGAAATATAATTATTTTTTTCAATTATAATCTTCGTAAGTTAAAAAGTCTTTTTAATTTTGATTGGGATGATATGATTATCCTTTTTATTTTAAATAAAAATAAAAAAAAAATTACAAAAAATGCCCTTGAACTATGGGGTTAGATACCATCCCATCCTTAACTTTTAATTTGATCAATTATCCTCTTATAGTTGCAATAAGCCCCTTTTAATTTTTATTTGGGTGTAAAATATCATTCCTCTTCTCATTTTGTATAAAATTTCGTAATAATCATTTCTTAGCTGAAAAAAAATATATTTTTTAAATTTGATCTAGATGATTTGAATATCCTTCTAATTTAAAAAAAAATTCATATCCTAAAGTAAACTAATTTTTTTTTTCCAAATTTGTACCATAAGAAAAATACCTCTCCCAACCAATGCCCAATCCAAAATATTATGTTAGGGGGCACAAATTCACATATGAATAGAAGTCAATAACTTCTAGATTTGTGTCTATATATGGTTCCCAAATTTCGGCTTTTATGTAGAATAAATTTTTAAATTTAAATTTTGTATCCAATTTGTCTTTTAGATGTTTGAAAAGTGATAAAAATTAAATGTTATATCATATATATAAAAAAAGTTAACATTGTATTTAGTAGGTCTTATTGGACATTTATAACAATGTATTATTAGGTACAAAGTTGAAACTTTAGGGCTCAATGAGACATTAAATTTTGTATCCAATCTGTCTCTTAGATATTTAAAAAGTGATAGAAATTAAATGTTATATCATATATAAAAGAACTTTGTGTCTAGTAGGTCTTATTGGACATTTGTAACAATGTATTATTAAGTACAAAATTGAAACTTTAGAGCTTAGTAAGACACAAAATTAACTCTTTTTTTTCTCAATAAATAACTATATCTTTTTTTTTTCTTCTCCATCTTCATTCAATTTCTCAGGCACTCTCCTTCTAATCGAACAAACTAAAGCCTAAACGATATTTCTTTTAATGGCAAAATTTGAAACCAAGCACAAACGGATTAAATAATACAATTAAAATAATGTGAAATGACCAATAGCCCAACCCATCACACAATAAACCCCGCACGTGTGAATGAATTGCCAAAAAAATTAGGAAAAAAATCGCACAACTTTTCAATTCTTCGAGTTTAGTTTCTTCCAATCGGTCTCTTCAACTTCCAAAGTTTTTTTTTGTTCTCGTTCTTGGTATGTCTACAACTTCCACACTTTCTTCATTTTTCTTCGAGCTTCTTCTCCATCTCCGTTCTAGCTTGTTTATGAGCAGAGTTTAAAAAGATGACTTAGACTAAAATTAGTAGCTGGATTGTCTAGGTTAATGAATCCTTAGGTAGAACATTCAGTGGGAGGTACTTGGGGCATAAAATGCTTCACTTAAACCTTTCACTTTTCTCCTAAATAGTCCATACCGTGAGATCTATCCTCGGGCTCATGGCACCTTTGGCGTGTCCCCCTAACGGATGGTGTTTGGATAGGTCAATATTAAGGTGAATGGAGAGAATGTTCATAGTAAGTGGGAGTGGGAAGTGCGATAGTATTTCCCTCGGTCTCCCTCGTTAGCTTGAATAAAGTTACTACACATCGCCTCGAGGCACCCTGGGAGTGTCCCCCTAAAGGATGGCAGTTTTGCGCGTTTTTTTATTTGATCTCGTGCAAGAGGATAAAGTAACTTAGTCTCTTGTCCTAATCCGTCTTTTCCCTACGGTATGCCCATTAAGGCGGGACTCTGGCACCAAAACAAGGGGTTACACTTACATGGAATAGTTAAAGGTTAACTATTCTGGACCAAAAAATGGTGGTTGTTAGGTTCAGTTCCAAGAGTTGGTTTTGCCTAATGGTTGAGAATGTCTCATCCCAGTGAAGGGGCAACCGATCACCTCACTGGTGACGTTTGTCCTGACTCACTGGGGTATCATTGCAAAATAGAAGTCTATAACTCAGGGTACTTGAAAATTTTTTGCAAAACTAATTGGTTTAAAAGTGGTTTAGAAAAATCTAATAAAGTTTTGTTCGTATTTTCAGCAACTTTTTCAAATGGCTACAGCCACCTTATCGTTGTTAAGCGTTGAAAAACTAACTGGCGATAATTTTCCAACATGAAAACACATGATCACAACGATACTAATCATCGGAGATCTCATGTTCGCTCTCACGGAGGCTTGTCCTTCTATTCCAGCTTCAAATGTCGCTCGAAATGTTCGGGAGGCATACGAGCGATGAACAAGGGCGAATGAGAAAGCCCGAGCCTACATCTTGGCAAGTCTTTCTGAAATCTTGGCCAAGAAACATGAGCCTATGGTCTCGGCGCTCGAGATCATGGAGTCCCTATGAGGGATGTTTGGATAACCGTCTGAACAACGTATGCATAAGGCTCTTAAATACATATTCAACTCTAAAATGAAAGAAGGCACCTCTGTTCGTGAATATGTGCTAAACATGATGGTCCACTTCAATGTGGCAGAGTTGAATGAGTTTACCATCAATCAGGGCAGCCAGGTTAGCATAATCCTATATTCTTTGCTGGAGAGCTTCTTGCACTTGTTAGTAATGTGATTCTTAACAAAGTGAAGTATAACCTTACAACTCTCCTCAACGAGTTGCAGACATACCAATCTTTACTGAAAAGTAAGGAGAGGCAGAAGGGTGAAGCAAATGTTGCTTCATCCTCCAGGACATTCCATAGAGGTTCGACCTCAGGAATGAAGTCTACACCTTCCTCTTCTAACTCTGCAAAGAGGAAGAAGAAGAAGGGTGGTAAGGGAAAAGGGAAGGCACCTGCTAACCCACCGCCTGTCGCCCCAAGGAGGCGTCCACAAGTTGCTAAAGGAAAATGTTTCCATTGCAACCAAGATAGATACTGGAAGAGGAACTGTCCTTGGTATCTGAAGGAGAAGAAAGCAGCCAAGGCTAAGGCCAAGGCGGATAAAGGTAAATGTGATTTACTTATGCATGAAACTTGTTTAGTGGAGAATGATGATTCTGCTTGGATAATTGATTCAGGCGCCACTAACCATGTTTGTCTTCTTTTCAGGGGATTAGATTTTGGCGGCAGCTGGAGGCTGGTGAGATGATAATGGAAGTAGGCACCGGGCATGTCGTCTCAGCAGTGGCAGTGGGAGGACTCCAGTTAGCTTTACATAATAGGTTTTTATTTTAAATGATGTATATATTCATTCTAAACTAAAAAGGAACCTTATTTTTATAAAGTATTTATTGCAATGTAAATACACTGTTTCTTTTGATTTGAATAAAGCGTTCATTCATAAAGATGGTGTTTTTATTTGCACAACAAATTTGGAATCGAATTTATATGTGCTAAGGCCGTTAGCCATTAATTCCCTCCATAATACTGAAATGTTCAGAACTGTCGTAACTCAATCAAAACGTCGACGAATTTCTCCAAAAAAAATTCCCAACTTTGGCATCTACGTTTAGGGCACCTCAATCTCAATAAGATTGAGAGATTGATGAAGAATGGACTTCTAAGTGAGTTAGAAGAAATTTTTTTACTAATGTGCGAATCTTGCCTTGAGGGTAAGATGACTAAACAACCTTTTATTGGAAAAGGTTCTAGAGCCAAGGAGCCTTTTGAGTTTGTACATTCTGACCTTTGTGGTCCTATGAATGTGCGAGCCCGAGGTGGCTATGAGTATTTTATCAGTTTTACTGATGATTACTCCAGGTATGGGTATGTTTATCTTATGCAACGGAAGTTTGAATCTTTTGAAAAGTTCAAAGAGTTCAAGGCTAAGGTTGAAAACGCATTAGATAGACAGATTAAAACACTTCGATCGGATCGAGGTGGATAATTTTTGGACTCCGTATTCCAAAACTATTTGATAGAACATGGAATCGTTTTCCAAATCTCAGCGTTGAGTACACCTCAGCAGAATTGTGTAGCAGAGAGGAGAAATAGGACCTTGTTAGACATGGTTCGCTCGATGATAAGTTACACTTCCTTACCGGAATCGTTTTGGGGTTTTGCAGTGAAGACTGCGGTGTACATACTCAACTGTGTTCCTTCCACGAGTGTTGCAAGAACACCTCTGGAGTTGTGAAACTGGCGTAAAGCTAGTTTACGTCACTTCCGCATTTGGAGTTGCGCTGCACATATGCTTAAGGTTTATCCCAAGAAGTTGGAACCACGGTTAAGGTTATGCCTCTTTGTAGGCTACCCCAAAGGTACACGAGGGGGTTATTTTATGATCCAACAGAAAATAGGGTGTTTGTTTTAACAAACGTTACATTCCTAGAGGAGGATCATATAAGGGAGCACAGTCCACGAAGCAAAGTCGTGTTACGTGAACTTTCCAATGAAACTACTGAAACTTCAATAAGAGTTGTTGAAGAGCCTACTACATCAACAAGATTTTTTGATGGATGTTCATCTAGTAGGTCGGTTCCACCTCAAGAGTTGAGGGAACCTCGACGTAATGGGAGGATTGCGAACCCACCCGTTTTCTATCTGGGTTTCACAAAAATCCTTGCTATGGTAGCAGATAGCGATGTTGAGGATCCGTTGTCTTATAAGAAGGCAATGGAGGATGTTGATCAGGATGAATGGGTCAAGACCATGGATCTCGAGATGGAGTCGATATACTTCAACTCAGAATGGGATCTTGTAGATCAGCCTGATGGGGTTTGCCCTATAGGTTGTAAATGGATCTACAAGCACAAACGGAGTGCTGATGGGAAGGTACAGACCTTCAAGGCTCGACTTGTGGAAAAGGGTTATACCTAGGTAGAGGGACTCGACTATGATGAGACTTTCTCGCCTGTTGCCATGTTAAAGTCGTTCCGCATCCTCTTATCCATTGCAGCTTATTATAATTATGAGATCTGGAAAATTCACGTTAAGACGGCCTTTCTGAATGGCAATCTTGAGGAGACCATTTATATGGTGCAGCCCGAGGGATTAATAGCCCAAGGTCAAGAGTAAAAGGTTTGCAAACTGAATCAGTCCATTTATGGACTGAAAAAGGCGTCTCGATTTTGGTACAGTTTGATGCAGCGATCAAGTCGTATGGCTTTGACCAAAACGTTGATGAACCTTGTGTCTACAAGAAGATCATCAACGGTTCAGTAGTCTTCTTTGTGTTGTATGTAGACGATATTCTACTCATTGGGAATGATGTAGGTCTACTGACTGCAATTAAGAACTGTCTAGCGACCCAATTCCAAATGAAAGATTTGGGAGAGGCTCAGTTTGTTCTAGGTATACAGATCTTTCGGGATCGTAAGAACAAAGTGCTAGCACTGTCTCAGACATCGTACATTGACAAGATGTTGCTCAAGTACTCGATGCAGGACTCCAAGAGAGGCCTACTGCCCTTTCGACATGGAGTAACTTTGTCTAAGGAAATGTGTCCTAAGACGCCTCAAAAGGTTGAGGAGATGAGACGGGTCCCATATACGTTTGCCATTGGTAGTTTGATGTACGCGATGCTCTGTACTCGTCCAGACATTTGCTACGCTGTGGGCATAATCAGTAGGTATCAGTCTAACCTAGGCTAGGGTCACTGGACCGCAGTGAAGAACATCCTCAAGTATCTTCGGAGAACGAGGGACTACATGCTCGTGTATGGTTCGAGGGATTTGATCCTTACAGGATACACAGATTTTGACTTTCAGACTGATAAGGACTCTCGCAAGTCCACATCAGGGTAAAGTCTTTACTCTTAATGCAGGAGCTGTAGTGTGGCGAAGCACTAAGCAGGGGTGCATTGCCGACTCCACTATAGAGGCGGAGTACGTAGCGGCTTACGAAGTTGCTAAGGAGGTCGTTTGGCTTAGGAAGTTCTTGACAGACCTGGAAGTTGTTCCAGATATGTCTAGGCCCATTACCCTCTATTGTGATAATAGTGGGGCAGTGGCGAACTCCAAGGAGCCAAGGAGTCACCGACGCGACAAACATATAGAGCGGAAGTATCATCTGATCCGCGAGATAGTGAATCGAGGGGATGTAATCGTCACGTAGATCGCTTCGGAGCACAATGTTGCTGACCCGTTTACGAAGGCTCTCATGGCTATAGTGTTTGAGGCCCACCTTTGGAGCATGGGTCTATAGGATCGCCCACGGTTGGACTAGGGAAAGTGGGAGATTTTCTTGTACTGGGTTCTTATGCCCTAGTTTATTGTTATGTACAACGTTTTTTGTACCCCACTTCGTTTTAGGACAAGTGGGAGATTGTTGGGGTTGATGTCCTAAAGTCTCGTGTCCTGTAGTTTGTAAACAGTATGTACAAACACTTGTGTTGTTAATATATGATATTTACTTCACATATTGTATTTTGCTTGGTTATTTGTTTTATTTTCTTTACCACAAACCAATAAACATAAAATCCCTGGTTATCTATAGGTGACTCAAGCATGTATGTGGTGACATACAAGTGGATCATGTCTTGAGTGATAACCAAAATGGTCTGTAGTAAATGGATAAAGGAGGAAAACCTTATCCTGGTAACGCTACGGATGCGGCCCGCTTTGTAGAATGGTCACAAGTGTTGTGATTTGTCACAGATGGTCTGATCCTGATCATTCGTGTTGGAGACATGCGAGCGGGGGCATCCTATACAAAGAGTTTGTATAAGATCTAACCACGAAGTGTTAACGTCTCGTTATATAACACCATTCATGACAGAGACTTCACTCCACTAGGATGACCATAGGTAACATGACCTCAATCCTGAGTGAGTTGGGAACTCCTGCCATTGAGGACAATCCTTTGATTTGTATGGGTACGAGTCGCCAGGTCGTCGATTAACACCTACCATTTTGGGGATTCATCTGATTTGGGAGCTGGGAGCTCAGCTACACAAGATAGAATTCACTCCTTCCCGAGGCAGGGGTAAGTAAATAGATGGCTCCCTTAAGGGCTGATTCCGGGGCTTGAACGATGTGGCACCACACACCTTCTTTTGGCTCGAGAGGTGTTCACACATAGTTGGACTATGTTGTATTGTTCATTACAGGAATCAGTGGTACTTAAGGAGTGAGATGTAACTACAGGGGCAATAGGGTAAATTGACCCAACTGTACTTATGATAACTAAGGGAAAAGGGTTCGTAGATTCCGGATCTTGCGCTGGTGACTCATGAACCCTTTATTTTCCCTTATCTTCTCTTCGTCTTCTTTTTTGTTTGGGTTCCTACGACACATTCAAATCGATCGCAGGTCTCTTTGCTGGCAGCTCGGGGCAATACGGGGAATCTTTGAGGAGCATCCTCAAAATTTTGATGTTGATAAGGCCATGGACTTCCGACATTGGCTCCTCATCAATGCCTACACCCATAGTTAGGCATAAACTTGAGACGATCCACGGGAAGAAGTACTACCCCTGTATATGCCCCACCAATACTCTGATCTGCCCTGCGATCAACTGCCCCACGTCGATAGGGATGCCGCGAGTGATGCAGTATGCGGCCATTACCTGATCCCTTGATATAGTTCTGTCGTGCGTTGTTCGGATCAGCCGCTTCTTGACCAGATAAACCTAGAGCCTTCCCTCCGGTAGCAAGGTCTTGGACTCTAGGGTGCAGATACTTTTAAGTGAGACCGACCATCTTGTGTCCGGTTGCGTTAGTACCCTCAGCACGTCTGCCATCTGTTCTTCTATAGAATCATCAATAATCTTGTTCCCTGGTGCATCAGGGTTGATGTCCTTTGTGCTGAAGTATACTGTCTCTCCCTTAAAGGTCACCGCATCCCTATTTCCATGCAGACGTCCATGGTAGAAGTCCCGCACTACCTTTGGCACGATGATGTATGGGCATTGACAGAATGTGTCCCACCCATGCTCCACAATAACGCTCGTGATGAGGTCAGGTAGTGGGGTCGGTACAGGGTAGAAGCCCATCTCGATCAACATGTCATCGTTTTCTTTTCTTTTTGATGATCGCTTCTTGACCGATGCGGGCTCGCTGCTTTCTGCTACAGCCTTGCCTTTTGCTAGAGCAAGGCGGGTTGCTTTCCTTTGTCTCTTTTCCCACTCCTTGGGCTGTTCTTCTTTCTCACGTTCAACGAGTTCTTTGCCCTTGCTCTTATATAAGCGTCTCTTGTTGGCTTCGCGCTTCCTTCTCTTCTCCTCCAACAACAATCTCTCCTCCTCTCTTATTCTCTTCTCTCTCTCTTCTCTTTCTTCTCTCTTAAACTCCTCTTCAAACTGCTCAGAGGCCAGCAATAGGCGCTGTTCCTTCTCGTGCTTCCAGATCTTTTCAAGTTTGGCAAGCTCATTGTTGCTTCGCATCTCTTCAAACTCCAATCTTCTTCTTTTATTTCCCTCTGCGATAATGAGCTTGCCCATCTCCATCTTTTCTTTCTTCTTATTTTCTTTTTCTCTCTTCCTCTTCTAATGCTAAAATTAATCTCTGAGGGTTGATGTTGGACCCTTGCGGAGCATTCTCCCTGCGATGCTGTATTAAGGGGGTTCCCTTTGTTTCTTCTCCTTCATCCGTCGCAACCAATTGTGTTGCTTTAGGTTACGCCGGTTCCATTAACTGCGTCGTTTTTCCCCTATCCTCCCTCACGGAGGTCGATTTTCCATCCTTCTCAGGGCTCGCAGCCCTCTGCCTTGCTTCTTCTTCTTTTCTCAGGTGCCTCGCTTCACGTCGGCGCAATCTTCTCTCTTCTTTCTCCTTCTTCTTCCTCTTCTTCTTGGCCTCTTCATCTTCATTATCATCCTTTTGCTCTTTGTTCTTTCTTGCATTGCGGTGATGTGAAGACTCTGCCTCTCAAGCCTTCTTTCCTTTGCTCTTCTTCTTTTTCTTCTTATCTTCCTTCTCAGCCTCTTCTGGCTGCGCATCCTCTGCAACCTCCTCCATCGCAATGTCAGGGGTCTCCAACGCAACTTCTGCTTCCTTGGCCTCTTCAATTATGATCTCTTCTTTTTCTCTTTCCTTGATCACAATCTCTTCTGCTTCTCTTCTTATAGGTCTATCATAAGCTTCTGTGATGACAGTTGCCTCCTGAGTCTCTGGGACCAGAAAATCATTCCTCGTTTCTTCTTCTTCAACCATCACTTCTTCCACCACCACTACTCCATCTTTCACGGCTCCATTCGCCACTACCACCGCCTCCTCTCCGTAGGCAGTGGTTGGTTTACAACCCCTGCCTCGGGCAGTCCACCTCTTTGCTCCAAGGTACTTAGGATGTTTCCAAACACCTTCATATCATCGCGTCTCTTCCTTTAGCTTTCAGTGGAGACGGCAGGTGTTGGCGTAGGCATGCTCTCAGTGCTAACGGCCAAAGGATTTCTCCGAGCTCTTCTGGCGAGTCAGGGGACAATGTGGGCTTGGGCGGCAAGCCTGCGACTAGCAGCCATGAATGCTGCCTCTTGCATGGCTACTTGGTCAGGGGAGGAAGGTGAAGTGATTGGTTTAGGGTTTGGTCAGCCATGGAAACGAGCTTGGAAAGGTCTGGTAAAAACTCGAGCTTCTGGGGAGAAAGAAAGGTTTGGGATGCAAGACGTTTAGGGTTTCTGCTTTGCCAAAGTAAGGTAAAGAGTTTCCAATAAAGAAGAACTGTATCTTTGCAGAGGATGGGCAACAACGCATTTATCCCCACAACACACCCCTTAACCAACGCATTTCTAGATGATGCCTCAACATATTGCATTTGGCTAACGACGGGCAAAGCACACATGCGAGCGCAACACACCCCTCAACTCAATACAGTTGAGTTAGGTGAACGCAAAGCATTCCTAATTGGCTTAAGATACGTCCATTGTCGCCTTGCTTATTTGTTTTTAATTGTTTTTATTATTTTTATTATATAAATATTTTTCATCAACGCAAGTGCTATAACTTGCGACAATAGATTTTTTTTTTTCTCCTCAATCATTCACAATTTAAAGCACAATGCAATGATTACAAAAAAAAGTAAAAGAACTAAAGACGAGACAGAATTAAATGCAAAGAAGTAAATGAGAAAATAAATTCATAAATTCAAAATTGAATTAAATGAACAATTGAAGACATAATTCAGAATTTAAAGAGATAGAAATTCAATAAAGCATTAAATAAGTATTGAGATATGGACCGAAAATTGCGTTGTCCTTGGTGATCGCAATCCACATCTCCACAGGCGATCAGGCTTGCCTGCTCAATGTCTTAAGGACATTGCTCCTTCCCTATAAATCTTGGGGCTTCTAAATTGTTGGGCAATGTTCCCGGTGTTCGACTTCTTAGCTCAGAGGCCAGCTGGCCCACTTGGATCTCCAGATTCCTTATAGAAGACGTTTGTGCTTTCATCACTGCATCATTTTTACCCATATATTGCTTCAGCAGTGTCTCTAACGAGCCTCCCAAGGTGTTAGATGATGATGGTTGTTGGTTATGCGGTCTTGATTGCCCTTGATTGTGGTGAAAAGGAGGATTTTCTCTACTGCCCCCTTGATGGTTCACTGGCCCCCCAGGTTGGGATTACCACCCCAACCGAAGTTAGGATGGTTCCTCCAGCCCGGATTATAGGTATTGCTGAAGGGGTTGTTCTNGTTGGGATTACCACCCCAACCGAAGTTAGGATGGTTCCTCCAGCCCGGATTATAGGTATTGCTGAAGGGGTTGTTCTGGATAGTGCACACTGGCTGAAGGTTCAATGGACACATGTCAACTCTGTGAGCCCCTCCACAATTGATGCAACTGATTGCTGCAACTTGAGCCGGTATAGCGGGTTGTGCTGATTGTGGAGCGATGGCTCCTTGATTAATTGCTATTGATTGGAGAATCGAGGTCACCGTGGCTATCTGTACGACCAACATGGTCATTTTCTCCATCGAGACAATGACTGTTTCATTTTTCCTTCTATCAACGCCTCGGCCTCCATATCCATCGTCGATCCAGTCATCCATATTCCGCGAGATGCGGTCGAGGATGACTTTGGCCTCTGTGTATGTTTTATCCATAAAACATCCTACCGCGGAGGAATCAGCAATAGCCTGTGTTGCTCTGTTCAGGTCATTGTAGAATGTTTCCATCAAGATGCAATCGGGGATCCCGATATGCGGGCAGTTTTTCACCAATCTCCTAAATCGCACCCAGACGGTGCTCAGGGTCTCATTCTCCTTTTGTTCAAAGTTCAACACGTCCTTTCGTCGTCTTGCGTTGACGGTAGGTGGGAAGAACTTCTTCATGAATCGCTTCACCAATTGCTCCCATGAAGTGATCTCATTTGGCTCCAGTGAGTAAGCACACCTCTTAGCCTCGTTCCTCAAGGTGTAAGGGAACAGATACAATCTTATATTTTTTGGGGTTACGCCAGGTAAGGAAAAATTACTGCACATCTCGACAAAGCTGGTCAGATGGGCATGTGGGTCTTCACCTTGCAGACCCCTAAACTGCCCGACATTTTGAATCATCTATAGCATGACCGGCTTGAACTCGAAACGTGCGTTCTCTTCCACAGTCGGCCTCGAGATTCCAGGTGAAAAATCATACAAATTGGGTGTTGCATAATTACGCATCGGGATGTTGTGATCAGCCGCCAGGAAGACAGGATCCTTAGTCGGTCGAACAGCCCCTTGGTTTACAACCGGTACCGCGTTATCGTTGTTGTCCGCCATGCTGGCTGCCTTCTTTCGCCTAATTTAGTTCTGACGTACCCTTGCACAGAAAGTTCGCTCGATCTCAGGGTCAGCTACAAATTTTGGTTCAGCACTAGGACTCATAAACCGTCAGGCTGCTCCACATTGAATAGCCAGTAGAATGAGATCTATCCTACAAAATACCAAAAACACACTCAAACAATAAACCGTTAACCACTCCCCGGCAACGATACCATAAACTTGTTGTAGCGCTAAATATGTATGATGTTCTATGCTCATAATGATGCGATACTACTTCTAGATATGTGTTAATTATGGATGTTCATGTAGTATGCCATGCGTTGTCACAAGTTTCCTTACAATGGAACCAAGTATAATTCCACTGCAAGTTTCTCGGTGTGATCCGAGGTCGAACACGGGGACTGGTTTAGGTTATTGTGGTATGTTCATGATATATGCGACCAGGTTTTCAATCTTTAAAAGTATATTTGTACAAGTATATAAATTGCGATAAAATAAAGTAAAGCAGTAAAGATGCGATAATAACATAAAAATATGATAAACCTAAGCTAGATGATACAAGATACAGGCTTCATTTATAAGATGCTGGGATCAAGGCTAGCTGTGAAAGTTATGCAAAGAACGTGGAATGAAATGGCAAGTCTTATGAACAGAATAGAAAGAGAAAGGCAATTAATATAAACAAAGCAAGTTCTTAATTGTATTGAAGCTACAAATATTGTTACGCCCTTCTCTTAGCATACACCTCTTTGTGATTGGTCGCGCTCCCACATGTCTGTAGTGAAACAGAGACTAACGTAATGACATCTTTAGTTAATGCATTCTTCTGACCTTCTCTCGATAGATCAGAATGACATCTTCACTTCTGCTCTCACAGGTGAAGATGCTGTCTAGCATGCCTTAGCTAAACGTATTTTATATCTTTAATACAGATTAAGTACTTGGTTAATTCATATTGCTTATCAAGGAATTAAGAAGACATCATGAAGAAAGTGATTGATATGTGAACGGAAATAGACAGAAAATGGTAAATGAAAGCTATCGAAACATTTAATATCTCTATTAAGTGTTTGATACATGGTGTGTGAATGAAGAGATAAAGGAAACATGAAATACAATGATGAAAGAGATAGAACAGATACAAAGAAGTACCAATGTCTTGGCATAGATTTGTTGGAGATCTGCTTGCCGGATAGGATGGATTTGATGGTAGGAAGCGCTTCCCTCTCAGGCTTGCTCCATCGGTAGTAGGGATCTTTGCACAGAGCTTCCAATCGGGTGTTTGGTAGGTTAGATCTGAGATTCACCTCTCGGCATTAACTCGTCTTCTTCCCGGATTTCTTCACTTAAGCACTCAGCTCAGCTTTTTCTCTCTACAATCTAGCCGCACTTAGCCCCGTATCAAGTAGCATAAGTTTTCTCTGAAATCTATGGGGTATTTATAGGTACAGATCTTTGACTCCGGCCTTGTGGTCCCCACTGATTGTTATGGTAATTCCGAAGATGAAGGGATATTACATTAATTTTATACCTAATAGACCCCATTGATTGTTGTGGTACCCCACTTATTGTTATGGGGTATTTTATATATGATATCACATTTAATTTTTATCACTTTTTAAACATCTAAGAGATAGATTGGATACAAAATTTAATGTCTCATTGAACCCTAAAGTTTCAAATTTGTACCTAATAATACATTGTTATAAATATTCAATAAGACCTACTAAACACAAATCAAACCAAAATTAAAGTTTAAAATTATAAGTATAATGAAATCATCCAAGTCAAAACAAAATAGAAGTTGAAAAAAAATATATGTTAGCTTAAATGAAAGTTTAAAATTAAGAAGATAATCAAATAATCTAAAATAAAAATAAAATAAAAACCTCTAACCTAAGAAGGATTACATGAAAATTTAAAAATAATAATAATAAATATTTTAGTTTAAATTAAAGTTTAGGATTAAGATGATAATCAAATCATCTTATCAAAAAAATTTAAAAAATAACACTTACTTAATTAATTAGCACATTAATTAAATAACTATTTATACATTAAATCCAATTGAACATATATATATATTTAATTATCATAAACATCATATATCTATGTGTAACACCTCTCTATTTATTAAGTAATTCTTTGTGAATCTAATTCACTTGAATTAATTATTTCAATCTCATTCAAATGTTTCTTTCCAACTCGATTTGAATTATAGATCACATCCATTATCAATTACATATTAATCATATTAGTATACAATTTCCTTAAATTAATTTGAACAATTCAAATCATTCCTCTTTAATATCCTTTAGTAAGCTAACAAGGGGATCTGGTCGACCTGTAGATCAGAAGCTCCAACGATATGAGATTAATTGACTAAACTCATTAACCAAGTTAATGAAAATTCCTTAATTGTGGGTACACTTCACTAAAGACTCACAACTGCACTATTCTCACTACATGTATATTTATGTGTCCACAGAGATAGACCAATAACAGCAAGTTAGTCCTTCACGAGTGTTTGTAATTCCAACTTGGTCAAATTTCCGTTTTACCATTGGGTACCTCTGACTCGTTAAGTACTAGTGCTCCTCTAATGAACAATTTGTTTATGGTTCAACCAATAAATAGAAATCCCTCTCAGGCCAGTGAGAGGGTAGCACCCTTTATTCAATTCTCGGAGACATCACTTAAGGGAATATTCATCTACTTACATTAAAGTCGGAAAAGAGTGAATTTCATCTTGTATTATTATGTTCCCAATTCCCCACTCGGTCTTGTCCCTGAAATGGTAGCCTTATTGAGTCGGAAAACTGGTCTCTCTCACCCATACAAATCAAAGTACAATACTTTGTGAACAAGAGTTCATAATACACTTAGGATTAAGACTAAGTTACCTAGGTCATCCAATTGAAATAGGAACCTAACTAGTTAATGGTGTTATACCTAGTGGTTACTATTTTGTAGTCCGGTCTTATGCAAACTCATTGCATAGGATACAACCATTCGCATGTCAGCTACACGAACGCATTGGATCATTATGTTTGTATCAAATACAAAATGGGTCGTATCCATAGTGTTACCAGGATAAGTGATGAGTCTTATAAAGAGCTATCTTATTAGTAAAAATTCCCTCAATCATACTTTAATTCTTTGCTTAAATTATCTATTTTATAGGTAAATTCCCATCCCGACACAAATGGGTTATTTCAAAGAATTTGGAGCTAAATCGAGCCAAATGACACCAAAGAATCACTTTAGAAGAAGAGCCAAGAAAAATACCACTTTGCCCCTTTAAAGGAACAAGTCAACACACTTTAGCAATACTGGGAGTGCCGCAATGCTCCCCACATCTCTAAGTTGAACGCTGCGTGACGCTGAAGGAAAAAATGCACCATTTTGCAGCAAAAAAGGGCAGCGTCGCAACGCTCTACGTTGCGATAGAATGGTATATATAGAAGAGAAGCTTGAGGAAGAAAAGAAATATCGTTTTAGGCTTTACTAAGAAATTGAAAGGAGAACGGAGATGGAGAAGAAGCTCGAAGAAAAATGAAGAAAGTGTGGAAGTTGTAGACATACCAAGAACGAGAACAAAAAAAACTTTGGAAGTTGAAGAGACCGATTGGAAGAAACTAAACTCGAAGAATTGAAAAGTTGTGCGATTTTTTTCCTAATTTTTTTGGCAATTCATTCACACGTGCGGGGTTTATTGTGTGATGGGTTGGGCTATTGGTCATTTCACATTATTTTAATTGTATTATTTAATCCGTTTGTGCTTGGTTTCAAATTTTGCCATTAAAAGAAATATCGTTTAGGCTTTAGTTTGTTCGATTAGAAGGAGAGTGCCTGAGAAATTGAATGAAGATGGAGAAGAAAAAAAAAAGATATAGTTATTTATTGAGAAAAAAAAGAGTTAATTTTGTGTCTTACTAAGCTCTAAAGTTTCAATTTTGTACTTAATAATACATTGTTACAAATGTCCAATAAGACCTACTAGACACAAAGTTCTTTTATATATGATATAACATTTAATTTCTATCACTTTTTAAATATCTAAGAGACAGATTGGATACAAAATTTAATGTCTCATTGAGCCCTAAAGTTTCAACTTTGTACCTAATAATACATTGTTATAAATGTCCAATAAGACCTACTAAATACAATGTTAACTTTTTTTATATATATGATATAACATTTAATTTTTATCACTTTTCAAACATCTAAAAGACAAATTGGATACAAAATTTAAATTTAAAAATTTATTCTACATAAAAGCCGAAATTTGGGAACCATATATAGACACAAATCTAGAAGTTATTGACTTCTATTCATATGTGAATTTGTGCCCCCTAACATAATATTTTGGATTGGGCATTGGTTGGGAGAGGTATTTTTCTTATGGTACAAATTTGGAAAAAAAAAATTAGTTTACTTTAGGATATGAATTTTTTTTTAAATTAGAAGGATATTCAAATCATCTAGATCAAATTTAAAAAATATATTTTTTTTCAGCTAAGAAATGATTATTACGAAATTTTATACAAAATGAGAAGAGGAATGATATTTTACACCCAAATAAAAATTAAAAGGGGCTTATTGCAACTATAAGAGGATAATTGATCAAATTAAAAGTTAAGGATGGGATGGTATCTAACCCCATAGTTCAAGGGCATTTTTTGTAATTTTTTTTTTATTTTTATTTAAAATAAAAAGGATAATCATATCATCCCAATCAAAATTAAAAAGACTTTTTAACTTACGAAGATTATAATTGAAAAAAATAATTATATTTCATGTTAAACTAAAGTTGAAATTAAGAAGATAATCAAATAGTTTAAATCAAAATTAATTTTTTTAACTTAAGGGAGATTATAACAAAAGAATAACAATATTTTGGTTTGAATTAAAGTTTTAAATTAAAAAAAATAATCAAATCATCCAAAATTTTAAAAAAATAATACTTTAACTTAAATTAAAGTTTGAGATTAAGAAGATAATCAAATAATATAAAATAAAATTAAAATAAAAACCTCTAATTCAAGAACAATTACATGAAAATTTTTAAAAAATAATAAAAAAGTTTTAGTTTAAATTAAAGTTTAGGCCTAAAAAAATGCCGGGCAAAATACTAAAAATATTGAGATAAGTTATGCCAACGCATTTTTTTTTGTATCGGCATAATCGTCGTCGTATCCATGTCGGGAGAAGTGACTCCTGACGAAAACTATTTTTGTCGGCATAAATACCATTTTTGGCAAAACAATTGTTTCCTTCGGCATATGTGTTTTCCTAACAAAATACAATTTGCATCAGCAAAAACATATTTTTAAACATAAAAAATTTTCAGTTCAATAGACAGATTTCTGCCAACGTTTATTTGCATCGGCATAAGCTGTCATTTCTAAATTACCAAATTTTTATTTCTTGAATACCTAATTATGCACAAACAAAAATTAATCTACCAAAAATTAATTAGAGAAAAATATAACAAAAGTAAGCTTATATATTTAAAAATAAGACTAATATTCAATACACATGCTATAAAATTCTACAAAAAAAATAAAAAAATAAAAAAATCGTGTATGCAATTAAATTTGAACTTTTCTAGTTTCTTACAAATCCCCTACACAAAAAAGTTTAATCTTCCCTACGCTAACATACCCTAAACCCAAATAAGTGAGATACTAAATCAAACTAAGTAATCGTTTCAAAATCTTATCGCAATCTCCAAAAAAATGATCTTTAAGAATTTACATGAACGACCTGAAATAGAAAAAACAAATATTATGAAAGATTTCTTAAAATCAACAGAGAAAAATGCACAAAAATATCTTAACAATCACACAAAGACTTAAATAAAATGTTTAAAATGATTTATGAGGAATGATCCCCCTCTCAAGCTACAAACATATCGTGAATGTTCATAATTAAAATATGGACACCACAAACAACCATTTTGTTATCTAAAAAGTGATTAAAATGGTTATATTTAAGACATGAACCCCTCCCACACGCTACAAGCATGTTGTAAATCTACTTAAACAAATACATAAACGCCCTTTAAACCTTCACAACTATCGGATCTCTACAAATAAGCCAAGAACAAAGTTCCTTTAAAGTGCACAATTAGGCTTCAAGATAATCTAAAACACAATTAAACAAGCAGATACATTCCCCCTTCTCCAAGCTATGAACGTGTCCTAGTTCAACCTAAATGCCACTTAAACCTATAAAATAGCAACAAATGCATAGAAAACGTCGAAGTGAATCTCTCTCCCCTAAATCCACCTAAATTTATTTCAAAGCTAAACTCATCATTCGATAGTCCTAAAAGCATATAACTCAACTTTCGGATATCTACAAATAAGCCAAGAAAACAAGGTTTCCATTAAAGTGCACAATCAGCTTCAAGGTAAATCTTAAACACAATTACAACGTATACATATACATAAGAAAGTTCCTAAAAAAGTGTTGAAACTCTTCCTCATATTGTGAACCCCTCCCTCCTAAATTCACCTAAAGTTCTTTCAAGTCTAAAATCGTCATTCAAAATATCCTAGAAGCCTAAACTATGCTACAAACGTGACTTAAACACTACAAACAACCATTTTACTATGCTATGAACATGTCGTAAATCCACTTATACAACTTTTGAGACTAAACAAGCAATTCAATAGTCCTAAAAATATATAGCCCATATCTCGAAGGCTATAAATAAGCCAAAAGAAAGTTCCTAAAAAGTGTCGAAACCCCTTCCCATGTTGTGAACCCCCTCTCTCCTAAATCCACCTAATTTTATTTCAAGACTAAAACCATCATTCAAAATATCCTAGAAGCCAAACTATGCTACAAACACGTCGTAAACACTACAAACAACCATTTTATTATGCTACAAACATGTCGTAAATCTACTCAACTTTTGAGACTAAATAAGTAATTCAATAGTCCTAAAAATATATAGTCCATCTCTCGAAAACTATAAATAAGCTAAAAGAAATTTCCTAAAAAGTCTCAGAATCCCTCCCCCATTGTGAACCCCTCCCTCCTAAATAAGTTAAAAGAATTTTTCTCTTAAAACCTACAAAGTAGCAAAAGAAAAAAAAAAGATTTCTACAGAACACAAACTTGCCTTAAACACACCTAAAACGTAGAGAATGTTGAAATAAAAGTATCTATATTGGCTACCATAGCTGCAGGATAGCCACATAACAATGTAACAAGTTCTTAAATCCACTAAAACACACATATTTAACAAAAATTTACATATGTATCACATAATACAACGTACATATGCATCTTTGACAGCTTTGCTTACCCACCCATCCTTCTCCGAGAAGTGACTTTCATGAAACAATTCCACTAAGCCGACATCTTCACCATTTTTTGTTGTCTATAGTTTAATAAAAAAAACTTACTAGTCAGACATTATGAGATAATGAATAAAACAACAACGAATTTGCATCATAATAATTCATTTTGCACTTGTAGAAAGGATTTTGACCCATAACAATGGTTGAAGTTGAGACATTTTCTACTCTTCTTATTCGTCTCCTTTTTTTGCTACACAAATTTAAAATTTATTATTACCGAAGTGAAACTTTGACTCTAAAAATAACCTAAAAAGTTTCCAAAAGTCGCATTACCTCTCAAAACCAACTAAAAAAGCTTCTAAGGACTGTCTAAAAAGCACTTTCACTCGTTAAATAATCTAAAAATGGTTAAGTTATACTTTGATTCTCAAACACAAACTAAAAGGTTCCCAAGTGTCACTTCCACTCTCCAACTCAAACTAAAAAGCTCCTAAATTTGGTCTAAGTGACACTTTGACTCTAAAAAAAACTTCAAAAGTTCCTTTAAGTCACTTTGACTCTCAAAACTAACTTAAAATCTCATAAATAGTTATCTAACCGGCACTTTCACTCTCAAAGAGAAACTAAAAAACTCTTAAAAAAATAGTCAAATGTCACTTTGACTCTTAAAGCAACCTAAAAAGTATGAATAACAAACATATTACCCAAAG